>NC_090653.1:16539739-16774754 GCF_040937935.1 Hyperolius riggenbachi | reverse complement strand
CCGGGGCGAAAATAAACGAACGAAATAAACAATTGTATCTATCTTCCTTCTACTAAAAATTACTTTTTAAGATATTCCAGTTTAATATTATAGTTAAATCTACTTTTTAACTTCTTACTGTTTTATTGTTTTTGCTCAATGACTTCATTCATTGAAGTATGCCAGAGCTAAAGTCTATGAACTGTGGACCCTGTTTATTTCTTTCCTGCTCTCAGAAGCCATTTTCTGCTAGGAAAGTGTATTATAGTTGTCATTTCTTATCAGTGAGGTTCACACTGTAGTAGGACCCAGTCCTGACTCAGACAGTCACTTACATACCTGATATTTAACTATTTCAGGCAGAGAAAGGAGAAAAAGGAACACAGCCTAGTTATTTGTGTGCTGGGCACTGTACATACACATGTCTATCTCATCATGTCACATGTCACCTCGGGTATCCTTTAAGCCCAACATGGGCATTCTCCTTACACCGGCGGTAGGTTTTTAACACCACCATAGGTGCCGGTTTCCACTACAAGCATGCAAAACCACATGCTATTTTCTGGACACAAATTTGCATGCACATGTGGAATCGCATGTGTTTGCATCTGTTTTTTGCATGCAAATTTGTAAGTGTGAAATTGCTGGTTTTTTTTTTCTCTCAATTTTTTTCTTTGTCTTTCATCTCTGTAGACATACACAAAACTGCATGTAAAAACATGCAAAAAAGGGAAAATGCATGCAAAAACGCCATGTGGCATCCAAAAAATGGTAGCACTGCCATCCAGATTTTTTTTCTATCTGTGATTTCTGGTAACAGTAGAAACAGGCCCTTGCAGAGCGATAGTAGTGGGGGGAATTAGTACACTCACAAAAGTTCCATAAAATTGCGCATAAAACAGTTCCTCGAGGTTTCATAGCGTCTGCTTGGCTCCTACCGCACCGCCCGACTAGTTTCGTCACTGGGACTCATCAGGAGCTTAGCCAATAGGAGCCCGCAGACGCCATATATTTCCATTTCCGCATCACGTGATCATGCATCAGCGAGCGCCATTTGTCACAGTGCTATGTTATTCCATAGCGTCGCTACGCTATTGGGTCCTCTCCTACTCTGATGCCTAACGGGACTACATTACCCATACCGCCCAGGGATTGTATTCAATCCGTGGTGTGATGGTACGCCCTGGGCGGTATAGGTAATGTAGTCCCGTTAGGCATCAGAGTAGGAGAGGACCCAATAGCGTAGCGACGCTGTGGAATAACATAGCACTGTGACGAATGGCGCTCGCTGATGCATGATCACGTGTTGCGGAAATGGAAATATATGGCGTCTGCGGCTCCTATTGGCTAAGCTCCTGATGAGTCCCAGTGACGAAACTAGTCGGGCGGTGCGGTAGGAGCCAAGCAGACGCTACGAAACCTCGAGGAACTGTTTTATGCGCAATTTTATGGAACTTTTGTGAGTGCACTATTTTTATAATGTTTTTTTAAATAAATGGAGTTACGCTATGATACACCTGTTTGAGTCCTAGGATTATTCTGCCAAGAGAGGAACCTCTATACCATAAGCTGAAGTTGCTGGTCTGTAAGAGGTCGGCCAATCTATCTGGTGAGAGGCTTGATTGCTCAAACTGGTGGAGGCACACCGGGTGATATGATAAGTGGAGTGGGGGCACTGGTGATACTGAATACACTGGTTATTTAAACGGTATCACGCTATTGCTGTGTTTCTATTGCTATTTACATGTAACCTGCATATGGATAACTGAGGAGGCCCATATCATCTGAGAAACTACGAGAAAAACCTCAGGAATACTGGCTTGGTCCAAAAGTGTGAATGCTAATCCTATGGTGATTGGCCAGTCGTTTTGGTGAGCGCATATTATTACTGATATGAATGAGACATGAAGGAATTTTAACCACTTCGCATCCAGACCTTGTTTTGTACTTATTGACCAGAGCAGTTTTGACAGTTTAGCTATGTCCCTATTTAATCAGAAATAACTTTATCCCTACTTATGAAACAGAAATGAAATATATATTGTTTTTTTCAAGACAGACTAGGCTTTCATTGTATGCCATTTTTTCCCTCAAACTATTATGTTTTCTATGAATTTTAATGGGAAAACAAAGAAAAAAATAGAAAAAACATGTATTTTTTAGTTTTACCAATTCCAGTTTAAAAATAAAAAGTGCTACTGTAGATAAAAAACACAAATTTTGTTTGGCTATTCTTACTGCTTATCACAAAACTTAGATTATGTTCCGGTCACAATTTATGGTGAAGATATTTGATTCTGAAATAATGCTACAGAGTGTATTTTTCACTATGAAATGAGAAAATACAAGTATTTTTAATAGTAAAAATCAATCTCATTAGCTCAGGAACCTTATATTCCCGTTCACCAATTAGTGCTGCATGAGATAGTGCCAGAAATGTGCACAGAAGCAAGCCCAATGCTGCACAGCGCTGCTTCTGCTACAAGACGTATATCTACTGACTCGTGGCTTAGATGAAGTCCCAGAGGACGTATATCTACTGACCTGTGGACGAAGTGGTTAAAGTGGACTGCATATCGGATGTTCAGTAGCAAGTTCAAGAATATCTGACTGTGGACTTTGTAACGTTGGACATTACTATGAGTCTGGGCTGTTGAGCGCTTTGCTAAATATATCTACTTAACTTGTGACACACACATTCCCCAGTATTAGCGATCCAACCCTATATATATTGCTGAATAGATTAATTCTTAATATCTTTTTACCACTATTTATCTTTCGGTTTTCAGTGAGGAGCGCACAGATTATTATATTATATTTTTTTAATTAGTACACTGCAAAGTGAGAAGTAAAAAAAATGGAAGACAACTGAAGAAATGATTGGTATTCGTCATGTGATTTGTTCATGTTGTTTGATCCATCGTGACCACGCAGGTCATCATCTTTACTACTGGCAGACTAGAAAATACTGAACACATTGATTACCATAAGAAGTTAAGTAGTAGGTTTGGAGTAGCCAACACATGGGTGCACAACCAGAGTGCTAAGCAATGACATCCGTTTTTTTTTTTTTTTTTGTGCAGAAGCAATTTGTTGCATGTTAACACAAGTTCGACAGAGGATCCCATTCTTTAGAAAGTGTGGACTTAGGGCTGGTGCACACCGAGCGGCTTTTTGGGCGTTTTCAGATCCGCTTGCGGCTGCGGATCTGCTTGGTCAATGTATCTCAATGGGGTGGTGCACACCAGAGCGGCAGGCGTTTTGCAGAAACGAAAAATGCCTGGGTGAGGCATTTTTTGGATTGCGGATGCGTTTCTGCCTCAATGTTAAGTATAGGAAAAACGCAAACCGCTCTGAAAAACGGCACTTCAGAGCGGTTTGCCAGGCGGTTTTTGTTACAGTAGCTGTTCAGTAACAGCTTTACTGTAACAATACAGGAAATCTACTACACCAAAACCGCTAGACAAAACCGCAAAACGCTAGCTGAAACGCTACAGAAAAAGAAGAAAAAGCGTTTCAAAATCTGCTAGCATTTTGCGGATCTGCTAGCGAGTTTTGGTGTGCACCAGCCCTTAGGCCTGGGGCACACCAGAGGAGTTTTTCTGAGCGTTTTGAGTTTTTAATTCTGCTGCTAATGTTATTCTATGTGCCTGTGCACACTGGAGCAATGAGGTTTTGTAAAAAACCCCATAGCATTACATTGGGAAGAGCTTTTAGAGGTTTCAAAAGCTCTTCCCAATGTAATGCTATGGTTTTTTTTTTTACAAAACCTCATTGCTCCAGTGTGCACAGACACATAGGATAACATTAGCAGCAGAATTAAAAACTCAAAACGCTCAGAAAAACTCCTCTGGTGTGCCCCAGGCCTAAGGGCTGGTGCACACCGAGCGGCTTTTTCAGCGTTTCTGCAGCCACTTGCGGCTGCGGATACGCTTGGGTAATGTATTTCAATGGGCTGGTGCACACCAGAGCGGGAGGCGTTTTGCAGAAACGCATACTCCCGAGGTGAGGCATTTTTTGGGATTGCGGATGCGTTTCTGCCTCAATGTTAAGTATAGGAAAAACGCAAACCGCTCTGAAAAACGCCTGTTCAGAGCTGTTTGCCAGGCGGTTTTGTTACAGAAGCTGTTCAGTAACAGTTTTACTGTAACATTATATGAAATCTAATACAACAAAAGCGCAAAACCCTAGCTGAAACGCTACAGAAAAAGAAGAAAAAGCGTTTCAAAATCTGCTAGAGTTTTTTGGTGTGCACCAGGCCTAAGTGTTTGTCTACACTTACTGAAGAAGGTGAGCCTTCATGGCCCTCGAACACTTGTAAAATGTGTGTTGACTTAGGGCTCGTTTCCACTGTTGCGTTGCGGAATCGCCTGGATTCCACCGCGGACGAAATCGCATGCGGATGCGTTTCCGCATGCTGTTTTCCCCGAGATTCCGCATGCGATTTCGCATGGCTAAGAAGCAGGCGAATTTAACCATGTCACTGCCTGTGTAAATTGTCATAGCAGTACATGCGAAATCGCACACGAAATCGCGGGGAAAACCGCATGACAAAGCCGCATGTGATTTCCCTATTAAAAGCATTGCGAGCGATTCACCCGCATTCCAGCCGCACGCGAAATCTGACGGCTCTGCCGTGCAGATTTCCCCCGCACACCAAAATGCACCCGCACGACGCACAAGTGGAAACAATCCCATCCACTTGTATTGCCTATGCGAATCCGCATACGGTGCCTGCATGCGGATTCGCTATAGTGGAAACGAGCCCTTATGCATTAAATTGCCTTTGCTGCACTGAAACAAAATGTGCTAACCTACTTTGAATTTTAATGAGTACCAAGAGGAAGGTTGCACTGGGGGGTTGCCGGCTGCATTTGGAGACCGGGAGGGGTTAATTGCTGCAATGCTTTATGCAATGCAGCCACCCATTACCCCCATGGTCCCCAAGTGCAGCCATTAACTTCCTGAGCCAACTTTACTTGTCTTTAAAACAAAATCCAGGTTAAGATGGTCAAATATGTCGGTCAACTTTCCAGAATTCTCTTTCTATCTGAAAGATAAAGTAACCAAGCAGCTCGGGGTGACAAAAACCACTAGGAAAGTGTAAGGGACTAAAAGAGACCGAAAAGCCCTCCTACTAAAAAGCCAATGCACGGTGTAGTTTGCCTTCTTAAAACAGAAGGTACTTGTGATAATTCAGATTTAAATTGAACCTCCGGACTAAAAATCGACTCAGCAGCACTGGAAAGGCTTGGTGTTTCTTTAACAGTTTCACAGCATTAGAACTTTGTTTCTCTTATATAAGCCTCATTTTTAGCTGCACAGAAGAAAACTGCCCGGGCTTTTCCCCCCTGATGCTGTGCAAAGCATGATGGGATTTCTGATTTTGTTGTTCTCGTTCTGCTGTTTTGGTGCAATTTTTTTTTTTTTTACATTTTGAAGTTGACATTTTACGCCTACAGTGTGCAGCTGGGAGGGGTAATCAGGACACAGGACAGTTGGAACTGTGTCTCCTGCTCCTTGTCACCTCCTTTCAACCAAAAAGATGGCTGCCCCCCATGACAAAGATGGCAGCCCCCATGAATCACAAACATTTGCCTGTTCTTTTAAAACAGGGTGGGTAAGAGATTATATTACCTATCTATTCTAATTAACATAACTAATGTAACTTGATGACAGTATGTTTGTTTAGGCTGAAGTTCCGCTTTAAGTGAGTGACTGTCGTTACCCACAATGCGCCACTACTGAATATGCAAATTATCTCTTTTTGCCCCTGTAAGCCCGATTTGCATCTAAAACCATTGGTGTATAGCGAGCATATAGCTTTACATTTTACAGAGTCACATTAACCTCACATGCAGACAGCCTGTTTCAGACTTTGGTCCTCCTCAGTACATGGCAGGGATTGATATGGTTGTATGGGATAGGGGCTTGGACCAGAACAACAGAGTAACAAAGCAGCTCAGGGTGACCAAAAACCGCTCGGAAATTATAGGGAGCTAAGAGAATGATCTGATCAAAAATATGATTGTTCGCTGAAGATCACACAGTCAATGGGCATCTTAATGCCTGGTACACATGATGCAATTTTCTATCGGATCGACGGGTCGAATCGATAATTTCCAGCATGTCCGATCAGCTGCCGATCGAGAACTGGATCAATATTCAGGTTAGTAATGAACAAAATTGATCGGACATGCCAGAAATTATCAATTCAGCCCATTGATCTGATGTGAAATTGCATTATGGTGCTCATACTACATGGTACAATTTTTTTATTTTTTTTTGGATTCGATAATTTAGATTTATTATTCCGTTAGATCGAATATAACGTTTTCCCAACATGTCCAATCGGATTTTTATTCAAAAAACGGGAGAATAGTTTTTCTTGATAAAAAAAGATTCTTTTTAACATTCATTCGATTCGATCGTTTAGGTCGGAAAATCGAACGTTTTTCGTTTTTTCATTTTTTACGATTAGATAATTTTCAATTATTCCCTTAGATCAAATATAAAGATTTTTCCAACATGCCCAATCAGACTTGTATTGAAAAAAAAAATGGCTAATCGTTCGTTTTTCCTTGATCGAAAAAAAAGTACTTTCATTGGATTCTATAGTTTTAGACGAATAAACGGGGAACATCGAACGTTTTTACTGTACTGCGTATGAGCACCATAAGTCTCATCCAGAAAGGGGTCTGACAGACCTCTGCTCTAATTCATAAGTGATTTAAAAATAAAAAAATTTTAAATGTATGTTTTGTGTAGATTTGGGCAAGGGAATGGCGGTATTTGATGGGAAATAGATTTGCGCAGAGCACCAGGTCATCCCTCATGAAGAAAGAGGCCACCTCAGGCCAGGACTTTGCGCTCTCTCTCTCCACGTCGTCGGCGAGCCGCCATTACCGTCATCCGGGGTGCAAATTACTAAAGTGCGGGGAAAAGTTGCCGGAGTGTCTATTTTCAGATATTTTGAAGGATCCGGGTTGCCAGGGAAACGGCATTTTTCGCAGAACGTCTCCAGCCCAGCTGCTCGTTTGGAACCTTTTGCTGGTGATTTTGTATCGCGTCACGCCATTAGCGAGAAATAAATAATGAAGGCGAGAAGGAATAGCGGATTCAAATCTGTCGGTAATTTACAGGCTGTGCAGAGGGAAAAAAAAACGGTAACGCCGAACTGTAAGTGGATTTTAATTCGGAAGATGAGTGTGTGGGCTGCGGAGAAATTAATGTTGGCGCAAAATGAATGATAAAGTAATTAATGAACCTGAAAGCAGAAAAAATATTTTGGAAGGTAAAGAAAAATGTACTTTTATGAGCGGTCAGAATCAGTGCTATAAACCAGCAGATCTGGAGGTACAGTTGGATAACTGGCTGTATATTTAGGCTGTATCTGGCTATAAACCAGCAGATCTGGAGGTACAGTTGGATAAATGGCTGTATATTTAGGCTGTATCTGTGCTATAAACCAGCAGATCTGGAGGTACAGTTGGATAAATGGCTGTATATTTAGGCTGTATCTGTGCTATAAACCAGCAGATCTGGAGGTACAGTTGGATAAATGGCTGTATATTTAGGCTGTATCTCTGCTATAGACCAGCAGATCTGGAGGTACAGTTGGATACATGACTGTATATTTAGGCTGTATTTGTGCTATAAACTAGCAGATCTGGATGTACAGTTGGATAAATGGTTGTATATTTAGGCTGTATCTGTGCTATAAACCAGCAGATCTGGAGGTACAGTTGGATAAATGGCTGTATATTTAGGCTGTGTCTGTGCTATAAACCAGCAGATCTGGAGGTACAGTTGGATAAATGGCTGTATATATAGGCTGTATCTGTGCTATAAACCAGCAGATCGTGGAGGTACAGTTCAATAAATGGCTGTATCTCTGCTATAAACCAGCACATCTGGAGGTACAGTTGGATAAATGGCTGTATATTTAGGCTGTGTATGTGCTATAAACCAGCAGATCTGGAGGTACAGTTGGATAAATGGCTATATATTTAGGCAGTAGCTGTGCTATAAACCAGCAGATCTGGGGGTACAGTTAGATAAATGGCTGTATATTTAGGCTGTATCTGTGCTATAAACCAGCAGATCTGGGGGTACAGTTAGATAAATGGCTGTATATTTAGGCTGTATCTGTGCTATAGACCAGCAGATCTGGATGTACAGTTGGATAAATGGCTGTATATTTAGGCTGTATCTGTGCTATAAACCAGCAGATCTGGATGTACAGTTGGATAAATGGCTGTATATTTAGGCTGTATCTGTGCTATAAACCAGCAGATCTGGGTGTACAGTTAGATAAATGGCTGTATATTTAGGCTGTATCTGTGCTATAGACCAGCAGATCTGGATGTACAGTTGGATAAATGGCTGTATATTTAGGCTGTATCTGTGCTATAAACCAGCAGATCTGGATGTACAGTTGGATAAATGGCTGTATATTTAGGCTGTATCTGTACTATAAACCAGCAGATCTGGAGGTACAGTTAGATAAATGGCTGTATATTTAGGCTGTATCTGTGCTATAAACCATCAGATCTGGAGGTACAGTTGGATAAAGGGCTGTATATTTAGGCTGTAGTTGTGCTATAAACCAGCAGATCTGGAGGTACAGTTGGATAAATGGCTGTATATTTAGCTGTATCTGTGCTATACAGTGGCGGACATACGGCCGTGCCGCCGCACGAGGGCCCCTGAAGTTCCGTTTTCTTCAGGGGCCCATTAAGTATTTTTTTTTTATATTTTTTTTTATATTTTTTTTTTATATTTTTTTTTATATTTTTTTTTTATATTTTTTTTTATATATTTTTTTTTTTATATATTTTTTTTTTATATATATTTTTTTTTTATAATTTTCTCCCCCCGGGGGGCCCCGACTCCTATCCTCCCTCACTCACCTCGGGGGGCCCAGCTCCCGATATGCGCGGCAGGAGAGCGAGCGAGCGAGCGGCAAATGCAGGAAGTCTTCAGGGCTCTCCAGGCATCCGCTAGAGGGCTCAGCCGCTTGGTCTCCGATATGTCTCCAGTTGGAGACATATTGGAGAATAAGCGGCTGGGCCTCTAGCGTCTGCCTGGAGAGCCCTGAAGACTTCCTGCATTTGCCGCTCGCTCTCCCGGCGCGCATATCGGGAGGGGGCCCCCCGAGGTGAGGAAGGGAGGGAGGGAGGATAGGAGTCGGGCCCCCCACCCGGATAGCTACCCACCCGGCTACCTAACCACCTACCCACCCACCAGGCTTCCTACCTACCCACCCGACTACCTAACCACCCACCAGGCTTCCTACCTACCTACCCACCCGGCTACCTACCCACCCACCAGGCTTCCTACCTAACCACCCACCCGACTACCTAACCACCCACCCGACTACCTAACCACCCACCCGGCTACCTACCCACCCAGCTACCTACCCACCCGGCTACCTACCCACCTACCCACCCGGCTACCTAACCACCTACCCACCCGGCTACCTACCCACACACCCACCAGGCTTCCTACCTACCCACCCGGCTACCTACCCACCCACCAGGCTTCCTACCTACCTACCCACCCACCAGGCTTCCTACCTAACCACCCACCCGGCTACCTACCCACCTACCCACCCGGCTACCTACCCACCCGGCTACCTACCTACCCACCCGGCTACCTAACCACCTACCCACCCGGCTACCTACCCACCCACCCACCAGGCTTCCTACCTACCCACCCGGCTACCTACCCACCCACCAGGCTTCCTACCTACCTACCCACCCGGCTACCTACCTACCTACCCACCCGGCTACCTACCTAACGACCCACCTGGCTACCTACCGGCTAGTTACCAACCCACCCACCAGGCTACCTACCCACCCGGCTACCCACCCACCCACCCACCAGGCTACCTACCTACCTACCTACCCACCGGGCTACCTACCTAACCACCCACCCGGCTACCTACCTAACCACCCATCCGGCTACCTACCTAACCACCCACCCGGCTACCTACCTAACCACCCACCCGGCTACCTACCGGGCTAGTTACCAACCCACCCACCAGGCTACCTACCCACCCACCAGGCTACCTACCTAACCACCCACCCGCTACCTACCGGGCTAGTTACCAACCCACCCACCAGGCTAGCTACCTACCCACCCACCCACCAGGCTACCTACCTACCTACCGGGCTAGTTACCCACCCACCAGGCTACCTACCCACCAGGCTACCAACCCACCCACCCACCAGGCTACCAACCCACCTACCCACTCACCCACCCACCAGGCTACCTATCCACCCAACCACCCATGGGAGCTGCGCGCCGGATGGAGGCTGGGACAGGAGGTCTGCTGCTGCAGGTGAGTAAATGTTTTTGTTTTTTTATTTATATTAGCAGGTGTATGTTCTGGGCAGGTCTGCCACATGATTGCATGTATTTTCTGCGCAAATCTGCCAACATGATTGCATGTATTTTCTGGGCATATCTGCCGACATGATTGCACGTATTTTCTGGGCATATCTGCCGACTTGTTTGCATGTATTTTCTGGGCATATCTGCCGACTTGTTTGCACGTATTTTCTGGGCATATCTGCCGACTTGATTGCACGTATTTTCTGGGCATATCTGCCGACTTGATTGCACGTATTTTCTGGGCATATCTGCCGACTTGATTGCACGTATTTTCTGGGCATATCTGCCGACTTGATTGCACGTATTTTCTGGGCATATCTGCCGACTTGATTGCACGTATTTTCTGGGCATATCTGCCGACTTGATTGCACGTATTTTCTGGGCATATCTGCCGACTTGATTGCACGTATTTTCTGGGCATATCTGCCGACTTGATTGCACGTATTTTCTGGGCATATCTGCCGACTTGATTGCACGTATTTTCTGGGCATATCTGCCGACATGATTGCACGTATTTTCTGGGCATATCTGCCGACATGATTGCACGCATTTTCCGGGCATATCTGCCGACATGATTGCACGCATTTTCTGGGCATATCTGCCGACTTGATTGCACATATTTTCTGGGCATATCTGCCGACATGATTGCACGTATTTTCTGGGCATATCTGCCGACATGATGTGCATGATGTGTATTTTCTTGAGAAAACCTGCACAATTATGTGAATTTTCTGGGGAAAGGGTCACCAAAACTTGGGCCCACTGTCTTTGTGTTGCACTTTTCAAGGGAACCTGAGGTGAGAATAATATTGAGGCTGCCATATTTCTCTCCTTTTAAGCAATACCAGTTGCCTGGCTGCCATGCTGGTCCTCTGCCTCTTATTCTTTCAACCATAGACCCTGAACAAGCATGCAGCAGGTCAGGGGTTTCTGACAATATTGTCAGAACTGAGAAGATTAGCTGCATGCTTGTTGCTGGTGTAATTCAGTTTATTACTGCAGCCAAATAGATCAGCAGGGCCGCCAGGCAACTAGTATTGTTTAAAAGGAAATAAACCCTCAGCCCGGGTTCGCTTTAAGTTACAGTTAGTTTCGCCCTCATCCGGTCATTGCCACGCCCATTTTTTTGCCGTTCTGTCCACTATCTTTTGCCGCGGCGCGCTAGGTTGTAGCCACGCCCATATTTTGCCGCAGGTCGCAGGGGGCCCACAATTACAATTTTGCACAGGGGCCCACTGCTGGCTGTGTCCGCCACTGGTGCTATAAACCAGCAGATCTGGATGTACAGTTGGATAAATGGCTCTATATTTAGGCTGTATCTGTGCTATAAACCAGCAGATCTGGAGGTACAGTTGGATAAATCGCTGTATATTTAGGCTGTATCTGTGCTATAAACCAGCAGATCGTGGAGGTACAGTTCAATAAATGGCTGTATATTTAGGCTGTATCTCTGCTATAAACCAGCAGATCTGGATGTACAGTTGGATAAATGGCTATATATTTAGGCTGTAGCTGTGCTATAAACCAGCAGATCTGGGGATACAGTTAGATAAATGGCTGTATATTTAGGCTGTATCTGTGCTATAAACCATCAGATCTGGAGGTAAAGTTGGATAAAGAGCTGTATATTTAGGCTGTAGTTGTGCTATAAACCAGCAGATCTGGAGGTACAGTTGGATAAATGGCTGTATATTTAGGCTGTATCTGTGCTATAAACCAGCAGATCTGGATGAACAGTTGGATAAATGGCTGTATATTTAGGCTGTATCTGTGCTATAAACCAGCAGATCTGGAGGTACAGTTGGATACATGGCTGTATATTTAGGCTGTATCTGTGCTATAAACCAGCAGATCTGGATGTACAGTTGGATAAATGGCTCTATATTTAGGCTGTATCTGTACTATAAACCAGCACATCTGGAGGTACAGTTGGATAAATGGCTGTATATTTAGGCTGTATCTGTGCTATAAACCAGCAGATCTGGAGGTACAGTTGGATAAATGGCTGTATATTTACCTGTATCTGTGCTATAAACCAGCAGATCTGGAGGTACAGTTGGATAAATGGCTATATATTTAGGCTGCATCTGTGCTATAAACCAGCAGATCTGGAGGTACAGTTGGATAAATGGCTGTATATTTAGGCTGTATATGTGCTATAAACCAGCAGATCTGGAGGTACAGTTGGATAAATGGCTATATATTTAGGCTGCATCTGTGCTGTAAACCAGCAGATCTGGAAGTACAGTTGGATAAATGGCTGTATATTTAGGCTGTATCCGTGCTATAAACCAGCAGATCTGGATGTACAGTTGGATAAATGGCTGTATAGTTAGGCTGTATCTGTGCTATAAACCAGCAGATCTGGTTGTACAGGTATTCGAAATGAGGAAACACCTAATCTGCTGCATGCTTGTTCAGGGGCCTATGGCTGAAAGTATTAGAGGCAGAGGATCAGCAGGGCTGCCAGGCAACTGGTATTGCTTAAATGAAAATGAATATGGCAGCCTCCATATAACTCTTACTACAGTTCTCCCTTAAAGAGAAGTATAAGTAAAGTGAGAGGGATATGCAGGCTGCCATATGTATTTCCTATTAAACAATGCATATTGCCTGGCTGTCCTGCTGATCTTCTGCCTCTTAGGGCTGGTGCTTCTGAGCGCTTTGGAAAGAGCTTGGCTAATGTACTTGAATGTGATGGATCACACCAGAGCGATTTAATTTTTTATCTTACGCAAACGCGGGTCCTGCAGCATTTCAGAGGGGATTCAGCCTCAATGTTAAGAATAGGAAAGTGGAAAATCGCACTAACAAGCGCTAGAACAGAGCGTTTTTTTTTTTTTTTTATAAAAGCTGTAAACTTCCAGGTCTACAGTACAAAAAAATAAACAATTGCTACACCAATTCGCAAGACATAACTAGAAAATCGCTTGGCACATGCCTAGAATTGCTTAGAAAAATCACTTTAAAAATCACTGAGCATTTGCAATTACGCTAGTACTTTTTGGTGTGCACTGGCCCTAATACATTTAGCCGTAGACCCTGAACAAGCATGCAGCAGATCAGGCGCTCTGACTGAAGTCAGACTGGATTAGCTTCATGCTGGTTTCTGGCATGCGATTCAGACGGAAATAAATGGCAGCCTCTATACCGCTCTCACTTCAGGTTCCCTATTAAATACCAATATTTTAGCATGGCCAAGCCTAACCCTTAACTCCCTCCCCCCCCCCCCCCCCCCAAACACAAACACACTCCATACCTAACAGCGAACTCCTCCACACACGCGTTAGCTGCCGAACGATGCAATGATTGCATCGCTTTCACAGCAAAAAACGCAAAATCTCGAACGCTGCACAATCAGTATTCCGACACCCGCGGTGCCCGATTATATAGTGGGCGCTGTAACTTCTGCTCCATCCATTTCAATCCAGCATAGCAATAAAAATTTGCTTTATTGTATAGGCCAGCGTTGGCGAACCTATGCCACACGTAGCCGAATCTACCGGCAACGCCAACGCTGCTGCGCTATGAACTGCATGAACTGGCCGCAGCGTCTACTAGACAACGCGCCACTTCATAGCCCGCAGCCCCGCTCCAGCCCGCAGTCTCCCGAGAGGCAGAGCAGGGCTACGGGAAGATGGAGTCTGAAGCCCTGTACTGGAGACTATTTGTGTCTCCAGTACAGGGCTTGGGGCGCCCTCTTCCCGTAGCCCTGCTATTGCATTCAGAGCGAGTGCAGGAGATATGCAAGAGGATCGTCCGGGGGAGCTGCACGCCAGAGGCTCGCCGGGAGAGGAGACTTCTGTCAGGTGAGTACATTCCTTTTTTTGCAGGTGAAATGTTGCCCGATGTGTTTATTTTCTGGTAAAATGTTGCCCACATTGCATTATTTTCTGGTGAAATGGTGCCCGATGTGTTTATTTTCTGGTGAAATGTTGCCCACTGCATTATTTTCTGGTGTCTGGGGTAACTGTTGCTGCATTTATTATTTAATGGTCATAGTTTGCTATATTTGCTGCTTTGGGGTTATGGCGGGTATACTAATAAATAGCATCACACAGTTTCTGCACACCCATGATGCGAATCCTCGTTTCACCACATCATGGTTGAAACACTGCCTCGTTGTTACATCATTACGTTAGCTCCGCCCATACAATGTAATGACCACGCCCATTTTTTTGCAAAACCTCCCCCCCCCATTGCCACTCAGTGATAAATAAGTCAATGTTAGGTCTCAGTTTGGACACTTGGCCTCTGAAAGGTTAGCCATCACTGGTATAGGCTATATATACTCGCGTATAAGCCTAATTTTTCAGCACAAAAAATGTGCTGAAAAGTTACCTACCTTGGCTTATATGCGAGTCAGTGGAGCAGAGCGGATGGTGGAGCAGGTTTTGTTACTGGCAGAGGAGTGTAAGGATTGTGCACTAGTGATCCTACTCTTTCCAGCTGGCTCCCTGCTGTGTCCGTGCCCCCATCCCCTGCAACATGGTGTGCAGAGTGCGCTGCTCAAGGCTACCTGTGTCCCCTGGCTTGTGGAGCGGAGCGTGCAAGCAACGTGTCAGCAGTGCAATGATCGGGGATTCTTCCTGTGTGGCAATTGCTGTGTCTCATATCAATGACACCATCTAGTGGCGTCTTAAGACACAACTACCATCCTTGGGGTACATTTGGCTATGGGGAGAGGTGCTGACTTGTACTGGGGGCACATCCAGCTACTGGGGTGGGGGCTTATACATAAGACTTCTTCCTGGTTTCTGAGGGAAAAGTGGGTACCTCGGCATATACGCTGGTCGGCTTATATGCGAGTATATACGGTACTTGAAAAGAAGTACAAAAAGTTACATTAAAAATGCTCCCACAGTGGCTACAGCCCGCTGTTTCGGATCTCTGCAGACCTTCGTCGCGCCACGCCAATTTCTGCTCCGGAGTCCAAATACCGATATTTTCTACTGGCACTTATGGCTGTGCCCAATCAGTCCACTTGTTGCATGCGCTTTTTACTCCCTTCGGCTGAAAAGGACCAAATAGCCCTCTAAATAAAAATGTATGCCATGTAAAGCATACATTTCCACTCTTAAACCAGAAGGTATTTGTGATTATTCAGGTTGGAGTGAGTATATGATCTCTCCCATGATGCATCACTGCTGAATATGCAAATCATCCTTTTGTTGTCTCTTATAGCTAGCCACACCTCCAGAACCGCTGGACTGCTATGATGTGTCAGCTTGTTAATATAACAGAGCCACAATAATCCAACATGCATGCATGCAGACTGTTTCAGATTGGTTGATCCTCATCAGTGCATTGCATGGATTAATGTGGCTCTTGGTGGTGGGCTGCTTCACTTCACTGCTGGGAATTGTGAGCACTAATTATATTACATTGCTGTTTGTATATTGTTTTTTGCTGCTGCAATATCTGGTGGATTGTCTGTGTGGTTCATCTGATATTAAACAGCAAGTGTCAGTTTTTAAAAGTACAATTTTTTTTTTTTTCCCTCTAGTTTGTTTTGCAGCAGGCAATTGGCTAGGGGGAGGGACTCGTTGCAACAGGAGGTATTTGGTCAGCTTCAGGACTCAGTACTGAGCTTGCTCAGTCTGTGGCTTGCTCACTAAGTGGCTGCGACACAAGTGGCATAGGCGTTAAAAACAGGCGTTACAACACAGGCACAAAGAGAGTGGTGAGAGGAAGTAGGTAAGGACTAAAAAAAAAAAAAAAAAAAAATTCAATCAATATTGTGGTTTTTTGCATTGGTTAGAATGTGCTAGGCACGTTGTGGTGTAGTCTTTAAATTTTGAGGACTCCACCCCAACTTCACTCACTCCACTTCCACTCCTCCACCCCTCCCGCCCCTCCTCCTCCCCCTCCTCCCCCCCCTCCCCCTCCTCCCCCCCCCTCTTCACTCACTCCCCAACTTCACTTACTCTCCCCTTCCTCCTCCCCAGCTACACTCACTCTCCCATTTCATCTTTTACCACCACAGTTTACTTTAAATAATTTTTCCCCACACAAAAGTCATCATGTTGGACTATGCTGTACAGTGTACATCCTGCAACATGTATGCATGCCTTGATCAGCGGATTGAGGGTGTTTACTGTTGCCCTGGGTGTGTGCGTGTTGCTCAGTTAGAGGCGGAAGTCGCAGAGCTAAATAAGCATCTCGCAACACTGAGAAGCATACACAACATGGAGAAGAGCTTGGATCTCACGATCCAGACACTGGATGGAACCGTTGAAGATGAGGAGGGTGGAGTACAGCCGGACCAAGAAGCAGAGGCAGCCGCTAGTTGGGTCACAGTTAGAAGGGGTAGGGGAAAAAGTGGCAGGGAGGCTAGTCCCGAGTTGTCCCTCACTAATAAGTATGCTTGTTTGCGTAATATTGGGGAGGATGATTCAGGAGTAGCAATGCTGCAGCAGGATGTGCTCCTTAGCAACCAAGGGGCAGACTGCTGTAACGAGAAAGGGAATAGGAGTGCAGCTAAGGCTAGACAGGTACTGGTGGTAGGGGATTCAATTATTAGGCGCACAGATAGGGTAATCTGTCGAAGAAACCGCGAATGCCGTACAGTCTGTTGCCTCCCGGGTGCTCGGGTTCGGCATGTAGCGGAAAGAATTGACAGATTACTGGGTGGGGCTGGGGAAGACCCGGCTGTCATGGTACACATTGGCACCAATGACAAAGTTAGTGGGAGATGGAAGGTCCTCAAAAATGATTTTCAGGTACTTGGAGATAAACTTAAAGCAAGGACCTCCAAGGTGGTGTTTTCTGAAATACTGCCAGTGCCACGTGCTACATCTGAGAGACAGAGGGAGCTTAGGTAGTTAAATAAGAGGCTGAGAAATTGGTGTAGGAAGGAAGGGTTTGGGTTCCTGGAGAACTGGGCAGACTTTGCAGTCGGCTACAGGTTCTACAGCAGGGATGGGCTGCACCTTAATGGGGAGGGTGCAGCTGCATTGGGGGAGAAGATGGCTAAACGGTTGGAGGAGATTTTAAACTAGGATCTGGGGGGAGGCGGGAGGATAAAGTCTCAATACATAGACAAGATGAGGTAAAAAGACAGTGGGAACCTATCATTATGGAGGGTGGAGAGGGGGGTGGGGACAGTGTAAAGATTAAGGAGGTTGGTAAAAATTCAAGTAGCCAATTTCATGTAAACAAAATTGGTAAATGTGGTGGTAAAAATATAAAGTGCATGGTAACCAATGCTCGGAGCCTTGCAAATAAAATAGACAAACTAGAGTTCATTCTGAATGACAAAGGCTATGACATTGTGGGAATAACCGAGACATGGATGGATGAAAGCCATGACTGGATAGCTAATTTAAAAGGATACAATGTGTTAAGAAGGGATAGAACAGGGAAAAAAAGGTGGAGGGGTTTGTCTCTTTGTTAAGAATTCTTTTACAGCTGTCCTCAACGATGAGATGGAGGAAGATTGCGAAGATGTGGAGTCCGTTTGGGTAAATATTCATGGTGGAAATAAAAGTTGCCAATTGCTTATTGGGGTATGCTACAGGCCACCTCTTATTAATGAAGCTGCAGAACTGCGATTACTACAGCAGATTGAAAAAGCTGCAGGTAAAAATGAGGTCATAATTATGGGCGACTTCAACTTTCCAGACATTGACTGGAGTATTGAGGCTACCCATTCTGGTAAAAGCAGCAGATTTCTGGCAGCACTACAGGACAATTACTTGACTCAAATGGTAACTGAACCAACTAGGGGGAATGCGTTACTGGATCTGATCATTTCTAATAGACCAGATAATGTATCAAATGTGCAGGTTCAAGAACATTTGGGAAATAGTGATCACAACATGATAACGTTTGAGCTGGTGACTGATAGGCCACGGGGCAGCGGGACCACTAAAACTATGAACTTTAGAAAAGCAAAGTTCACTCAAATTAGGCAGGCACTAAGTTTGGTGAACTGGGATAATGTACTACAAGGGGAAGACACTGAAGGGAAATGGCAAGCTTTTAAACTTATACTCAATCAATACTGTAGTATGTATATCCCATATGGAAACAAAATGTCTAGGAATAAAAAAAGGCCTCTATGGATGAATAGAAAGGTTAAAGATAAAATGAAGAGGAAAAAGAATGCCTATAAGGTCTTAAAACAGGAGGGGACAGAGGCTGCACTAAGCAATTATAAGGAGTGCAATAAAAATTGTAAAAAAGAAATTAGGCAGGCAAAGATTGAAGCTGAAAAACAAATCGCTAAGGATATCAAATCTAACCCAAAAAAGTTTTACAAGTACATTAACTCTAAAAAAAGAAAGGTTGACTGTATAGGACTCCTAAAGGATGAGGATGGGAACTCAATGGTGGATGACCAAGGTAAGGCAGAGTTATTAAATGCTTTCTTTGCTTCTGTCTTCACAAAAGAAACAGCACTGTTGCAAACTACAGAGGCGGAAGAGTCTCAATCTTCTAACTGTAATATTAAATACTTAACGCAGGAAGAAGTGAAGGCAAGACTAAATAAATTAAAAATAGACAAGGCACCTGGCCCGGATGGCATGCATCCTCGGGTCCTAAGGGAATTAAGTTCAGTTATAGATAAACCCCTTTATCTTATCTTTTGTGACTCTCTTGCAACTGGCAGAGTCCCAGTGGATTGGCGTACAGCCCACGTTTTCCCATTATTTAAGAAGGGCAAAAAATCTGATCCAGGAAATTATAGACCTGTAAGTTTAACATCAGTTGTATGCAAACTATTTGAGGGGTTACTAAGAGATACTATACATGACTTCATAGTAGAAAATAATCTTATTTCTCAGCATCAACATGGGTTTACTAAAGACAGGTCCTGTTTGACTAACATGCTCAGCTTTTATGAGGTAGTGAATGCTAATATGGATATTGGGAATGCTGTAGATGTGATATACTTGGACTTTGCAAAGGCCTTCGACACTGTTCCCCACAAAAGTCTGGTGCAAAAGTTGAGGATGCAAGGACTGGGGAAGAGTCTGTGTGCATGGATAGGGAACTGGCTAATGGACAGAAAACAAAGAGTTGTGGTCAATGGATCATACTCAAAATGGGATACTGTTAGCAGTGGGGTCCCACAGGGGTCTGTTCTGGGTCCAGTGCTCTTCAATTTATTTATTAATGACCTAGTAGATGCAGTAGTGAGCAATGTTGCTATTTTTGCAGATGATACAAAATTGTGCAGAATCATTAACTCTCAGGAAGATAGTGTCATATTGCAACAGGATCTGGATAGGATGGCTATATGGGCACATACATGGCAGATGAAATTCAATGCTGACAAATGTAAGGTCATGCATTTTGGACGTACTAATGGTCTAGCACCATACAAAATAAATGGGATACAGTTGGGGACATCAAACTTGGAGAAGGACTTAGGAGTACTCATTGACAACAAGTTAAATAATCGTACTCAATGCCAAGCAGCTGCAGCTAAAGCTAACAAAATTTGGGATGCATTAAAAGGGAAATTAAAACTCGAGATGCTAGCATAATATTGCCCCTGTTTAACTCTTTAGTAAGGCCACATCTGGAATATGGAATTCAGTTCTGGGCACCACATTACAAAAAAGATATTGCAGTTTTAGAGCAGGTGCAGAGACGAGCAACAAAATTGATGCGTGGGATGGAAGGTCTCACTTATCGAGAAAGGTTAGATAAACTGGGTTTATTTAGTCTAGAGAAAAGACGCCTTAGAGGGGATCTAATTAACATGTATAAATACATCAGAGGGCAATATAATACCTTGGTGGATGAGCTTTTTGTCCCTAGGCCTTCTCAAAGGACTAGAGGACATGATCTGCGCATGGAGGAAAAATGTTTTAGCCATTTATTTAGGAAAGGGTTCTTTACAGTAAGAGTGATTAAGATGTGGAATGCATTGCCACAGGAAGTCGTTATGGCAAACTCTATACCTGCATTTAAAGGGGGCTTAGATGCTTTCCTTGCGTTGAAAGACATCCATGGCTACAATTACTAGGTAATGCCTAATGATGTTGATCCAGGGATTTTATCTGATTGCCATCTGGAGTCGGGAAGGAATTTTTCCCTTTAGGGGCTAATTGGACCATGCCTTGTAAGGGTTTTTTCGCCTTCCTCTGGATCAACAGGGATGTGTGAGGGAGCAGGCTGGTGTTGTACTTTATACTGGTTGAACTCGATGGACGTATGTCTTTTTTCAACCAAAATAACTATGTAACTATGTAACTATGGGGTAGGACTTGAAACCTCTGACGGGAGGGGGAGTGTTAAAGCCGCTGACCCTGACGCCCCTGAAAGTGTTTTTGAGTTAATAAAACTTTATTGAAGCACTTTAACACTGACCATCTCAAGAATTCCCCAGGGAAGGATAAAAAGCTTCTACAGGACATTAATTTTTATGGACCGGGATTTGCTGCTTCTCCACTAATGGGAGAATGGAATCAGCCGCATCTCTTGTTATAGTTTTAGCACTCAAAATTGATTGTTTTTGTGCTTTTTTTTTGTTTTGTTTTTGTGTTGTTTTTATTTTATTTTAGGCGTCTCTCGCCCTTTTCGTTATACATTTTATTCATCATGTGTTACATTTGTTGTCCCTGTAATTACCAATTCTTTATTTTGTACCAGTATCTGTATTTGATGTATATCATTGTCTTATTATGTACCCCCATGTTTGTTTTTCTTACTTTGTACAGCACCATGGAAAATGTTGCCACTTTATAAATCGATAATTATAATATATGGTCTCACTACAGAGGAGCTTTAATGGAAGATGGTAGTTGAGGGGGAAAAAATGAGTACAGTACAAAGTAAGAAGTTAGGTGAACCATGCAGCAGCTTGACTTCCTAAACTACCTACACTGGGCTGGGGAGGACGTATAACTACCTATACTAGGAGGAGGGACATCTGACTACCTACACTGGGCTGGGAGGACGTATAACTACCTATACTAGGAGGAGGGACATCTGACTACCTACACTGGGCTGGGAGGACGTATAACTACCTATACTAGGAGGAGGGACATCTGACTACCTACACTGGGCTGGGAGGACGTATAACTACCTTTACTAGGAGGAGGGACATCTGACTACCTACACTGGGCTGGAGAGGACATATAACTACCTATACTAGGGGGAGGGACATCTGACTACCTACACTGGGCTGGGGAGGACGTATAACTACCTATACTAGGAGGAGGGACATCTGACTACTTACACTGGGGAGGAGGTATAACTACCTATACTAGGAGGAGGGACATCTGACTACCTACACTGGGCTGGGGAGGACGTATAACTACCTATACTAGGGGGAGGGACATCTGACTACCTACACTGGGGAGGAGGTATAACTACCTATACTAGGAGGAGGAACATCTGACTACCTACACTGAGCTGTGGAGGAGGTATAACTACCTATACTAGGGGGAGGGACATCTGACTACCTACACCGGGCTGGGGAGGACATATAACTACCTATACTAGAAGGAGGGACATCTGACTACCTACACTGGGCTGGAGAGGAGGTATAACTACCTATACTAGGGGGAGGGACATCTGACTACCTACACTGGGCTGGGGAGGAGGTCTCTAACCTCCCCTTTCTGGGCAAGCTAATTGAAAAAGCTGTATACCTTCAGCTAGAAGCCAGAATCCTACAAAATAACAGTTATGACCCATTCCAGTCTGGCTTCAGGAAACACCACAGCACTGAAACTGCCCTCATCCAAATATGCAACCACCTGCTCATGGCAAGAGACAGAGGAGAGTGCTCGATCCTCATACTGCTAGACCTTTCTGCAGCCTTTGACACAGTTGACCATGACATCTTGATAAACAGGCTACAGGAATACTGCAGCATTGATTGCATAGTACTTCAGTGGTTCCAATCCTTCTTGAGTGGCAGAACCCACAAAGTGTCTATGGGGCCCTTCCTGTCCACCCCTGTAACCATCGACGTATCTATTAAGAGGCACCCGTGGGCCGGTGCCATGGGCGGGTCCTCGGGGGGGGCGGCCACCTGTAGTTCATTTATTCTTTTTTTTTTTTTCATTTTAAATTTCTTATTTTTTTTTTTTTTTACCTTTTTTTTTTTTTGGGGGGGGGGGGGGGGGGGGGTGTTGGGGGGAGCGGCGGAGAGCGCACCGACAGATCGAGGGGAACTCGCTCACCCCCGCCCTCCAGCAGAGTGGCAGCGGCCGGCCAGGACGAGATCCTGAACTCTGCATGCCGCCGCCTGGTCTAGTGACGTCACCAGACCAGGCGGCGGAGTGCAGAGTTCAGGATCACGTCCTGACCAACCGCTGCCACAGTCACTTACTCTGCTGGAGGCCGGGGGCGAGTCATGAAAAGCCCGGGAGTCGGGACACACGCGAAGGAGCCGCTGGGGCCCAGCTGCCCAGCCCTGCCAGGTACCCAGCCAGCCCTGAGCCCCCTACCCACCACATGCCCAGCCAGCCTGCTGCCCACATGCCCAGCCAGGTAGCCAGCCCGCATCCCCCGCCAGGTAGCCAGCCCGCATCCCCCGCCAGGTAGCCAGCCCGCATGCCCAGCCAGGTAGCCAGCCCGCATGCCCAGCCAGGTAGCCAGCCCGCATGCCCCGCCAGGTACCCAGCCCGCATGCCCAACCAGCCAGCCCGCATGCCCCGCCAGGTACCCAGCCCGCATGCCCTGCCAGGTACCCAGCCAGCCCTGAGCCCCCTGCCCACCACATGCCCAGCCAGCCTGCTGCCCACATGCCCAGCCAGGTAGCCAGCCCGCATGCCCAGCCAGGTAGCCAGCCCGCATGCCCCGCCAGGTAGCCAGCCCGCATGCCCAGCCAGGTAGCCAGCCCGCATGCCCCGCCAGGTACCCAGCCCGCATGCCCAACCAGCCAGCCCGCATGCCCCGCCAGGTACCCAGCCCGCATGCCCAACCAGCCAGCCCGCATGCCCAGCCAGGTACCCAGCCAGCCTGCATGCCCAGCCAGGTACCCAGCCAGCCCGCATGCCCAGCCAGGTACCCAGCCAGCCCGCATGCCCAGCCAGGTACCCAGCCAGCCCGCATGCCCAGCCAGGTACCCAGCCAGCCCGCATGCCCAGCCAGGTACCCAGCCAGCCCGCATGCCCAGCCAGGTACCCAGCCAGCCCGCATGCCCAGCCAGGTACCCAGCCAGCCCGCATGCCCAGCCAGGTACCCAGCCAGACCGCATGCCCAGCCAGGTACCCAGCCAGCCCGCATGCCCAGCCAGGTACCCAGCCAGCCCGCATGCCCAGCCAGGTACCCAGCCAGCCCGCATGCCCAGCCAGGTACCCAGCCAGCCCGCATGCCCAGCCAGGTACCCAGCCTGCCCGCTTGCCCAGCCACCCAGCCTGCCCACACGCCCAGCCAGGTACCCAGCCTACCCACTGCCCGCTCGCCCAGCCAGGTACCCAGCCATCCCACTGCCTGCTCACCCAGCCTGCACGCTCGCCCAGCCAGGTACCTGACCCACTGCCCGCTCGCCCAGCCAAGTACCCAGCCAGCCCACTGCTTTCTCACCCAGCTACCCAGCCAGCCCACTGCCCACTCGCCCAGCCAGGTACTCAGCCAGCCCACTGGTGTTATGCTGCCCACTGTGTGATTTACTGCTGAAATGCTGCCCACATTGTGTTTATTTTTTGCTGAAATGTTGCACTCATTGCGATTATTCTCTGCTGAAATGTTGCACTCATTGCGATTATTTTCTCCTGAAATGTTGCACTCATTGCGATTATTTTCTGGTGAAATGTTGCCCACATTGCGATTATTCTCTGCTGAAATGTTGCACTCATTGCGATTATTCTCTGCTGAAATGTTGCACTCATTGCGATTATTTTCTCCTGAAATGTTGCCCACATTGCGATTATTTTCTGGTGAAATGTTGCCCACATTGCGATTATTTTCTGGTGAAATGTTGCCCACATTGCGATTATTTTCTGGTGAAATGTTGCCCACATTGCGATTATTTTCTGGTGAAATGTTGCCCACATTGCGATTATTCTCTGCTGAAATGTTGCACTCATGGCGATTATTTTCTGGTGAAATGTTGCCCACATTGTGATAATTCTCTGCTGAAATGTTGCACTCATTGCGATTATTCTCTGCTGAAATGTTGCACTCATTGCGATTATTTTCTGGTGAAATGTTGCCCACATTGCGATAATTCTCTGCTGAAATGTTGCCCACATTGCGATAATTCTCTGCTGAAATGTTGCACTCATTGCGATTATTTTATGGTGAAATGCTGCTCACATTGCGACTATTTTATGGTGAAACATTGCTGCATTTATGATTATTTTATGGGGAAACTCCCCATTATGATTATTTGGCACCTATGGGGGGGGGGGGGGGCATCCAAATTTTCACAAGGGGGCTTAGTGATTTCTAGTTATGCCCCTGACTACTACCTAAACTGGGAATACCTATAGACCTGGCTATCTATACTGGGGACACCTATAGTATATCTACATTTGGACACCTATAGACCTGGCTACTTTATACTGTACTTATACTAATTATTTATATAGCGCCAACATATTATGCAGCGCTGTACAGAGTATGTATTGTTTTGTCACTAACTGTCCCACAGAGGAGCTCACAATCTAATCCCTACCATAGTCATATGTGTATGTAAGTATCGTAGTCTAGGGCCAATTTTTAGGGGGAAGCCAATTAACTTATCTGTATCGTATGTTATTGGGATGTGGGAGGAAACCAGAGTGTCTTAAGGAAACCCACACAGACACAGGGAGCACATACAAACTCCTTGCAGATGTTGACCTGGCTGGGATTTGAACCGGGAACCCAGCGCTGCAAGGCGAGAGCGCTAACCACTATTGCACCATGCTGCCATACTACTGTACTATATTGTACTGCCATCTTCAGCAGTACTTCACAGAGTACATAGTCATGTCACTGACTATCCTCTGAGGAGCTTACAATCTAATCCTGCCATAGTCGAATGCCCTACCATATTCTTATGTATTTATATAGCACGGCATCTTCTGCAGAACTTTGCAGAGAACATAGTCATGTTACAGACTTTTCTCAGGGGAGCTCACAATCTAATACCTACCACTATTTTGTGCGAGAGAACACTGGCTAATGTGTGTTTGGGGGGGGCGCATTTCCTACTTGCTTTTTTTAGGGTCACTTTACTTATACCCGGGGAGAAAACATGGCCCCACCGACTTTGGGCTGCACTCTTACTAGAAAATTTTAATTGGTCACACCCACTGTGTTATGGACACGCCCACTGCATTCTGTGGCCACGCCCACTTTTCGCCGCGGCGCCAACATTCTCCTGCGGGGGGGGGGGGGGGCGCCATAGGTTTGGGGTGCCTAGGGGAGCCCAAACCCTAAATACAGCCCTGCCTGTAACACTTAAGTATGGGGTGCCCCAGGGCTCAATCCTCTCTCCCCTGCTTTTCACGATTTACATGCTACCGTTGGGAAAACTAATCCAAAAACATGGCCTGACATACCACTGCTATGCAGACGACACCCAACTATATCTTTCCTTCAAGCCTGGTGTGACAGACCCAACTCTAACTATAAACGCCTGCTTACGTGAACTACAGCAATGGATGAATGACAACTGGCTGAAACTAAATGCAGACAAAACTGAAGTCCTTCTGATTGGAGGGCAGAGCATGATAAGAAAACAACTTAACTTGCAGTCTTCACCACTGGGAATAGGAGGCACGGATCTACGCAGCTCTGATCATGTGCGTAGCCTGGGAGTTCTAATTGATGGGGATTTAAACTTCAGAACTCAAATCTCTGCTGTGGTGAAATCATCCTATTTTCACCTGAAGAACATTGCAAAAATCAAGCACCTCATACCCCCAGAAGATCTGCCAACCTTAGTCCACGCCTTCATCACATCCCGACTGGACTACTGCAATGCTCTCTACACTGGCCTTCCAAAAAAGGCCTTGTACCGCCTACAACTGATACAGAATACTGCTGCCAGACTGCTAACCAACCAACCCCGTCACTGCCACATAACGCCAGTCCTGCATTCCCTTCACTGGCTACCTATAGAATGGAGGGTCCTATTCAAGATCGGCCTACTGACATTTAAATCCCTGAATAATCTAGGCCCTGGATACATGAAAGATATGTTACAGCTGCGTAGCAATCCCCGCATTCTCAGATCAACAGGTTCTAATAATCTAGTCATACCCAGAGTCCACTTGGAAACTTTTGGTCCCAGAGCCTTCTGTCATGCTGCCCCTACGTTTTGGAACTCCTTACCTCAACAGATCAGGACAGCCCCATCCCTGGACGTGTTTAAATCCAGACTGAAAACCCACCTGTTCAGTCTGGCATTTGCAGAAATATAACTTTTGTTGTGTGACTACTTCATCCTACTAATTACTGAATCTGAGAGAGCCTAAGCGCTTTGAGTCCTATGGGAGAAAAGCGCTATAGAAATGTTATTGTATTGTATTGTATTGTATTATTATTATAACTACCTATACTAGGAGGAGGGACATCGACTACCTACACTGGGCTGGGGAGGACATATAACTACCTATACTAGGGGGAGGGACATCTGACTACCTACACTGGGCTGGGGAGGACATATAACTACCTATACTAAGGGGAGGGACATCTGACTACCTACACTGGGCTGGGGAGGAGGTATAACTACCTATACTAAGGGGAGGGACATCTGACTACCTACACTGGGCTGGGGAGGACGTATAACTACCTATACTGGGAGGAGGGACATCTGACTACCTACACTGGGCTGGGAAGGACGTATAACTACCTATACTAGGAGGAGGGACATCTGACTACCTACACTGGGCTGGGGAGGACGTATAACTACCTATACTAGGGGGAGGGACATCAGACTACCTACACTGGGCTGGGGAGGACGTATAACTACCTATACTAGGGGGAGGGACATCTGACTACCTACACTGGGCTGGGGAGGACGTATAACTACCTATACTAGGGGGAGGGACATCTGACTACCTACACTGGGCTGGGAAGGACGTATAACTACCTATACTAGGAGGAGGGACATCTGACTACCTACACTGGGCTGGAGAGGACGTATAACTACCTATACTAGGGGGAGGAACATCTGACTAACTACACTGGGCTGGAGGTAAGACATATGATTACCATGGGACAGCACGGTGGTGTAGTGGTTAGCACTCTTGCCTTGCAGCGCTGGGTCACCGGTTTGAATCCCAGCCAGGGCACTATCTGCCAGAGTTTGTATGAACCTGCTAGGTCCCTCTGTCTGCGCTGACGCTGTCACACACTTCAGTCACCAGCAGCGCTGACAGGAAGACACACTAATGGGAATGTGGGACTGACCCTTATATTAGTCGGCCGTATGATCTACTTTAACAAGTCAGACCTGAATTTCTATACTTCTAGGCAAGTATATATGCAGAGAGGGAGATACTGCTTGCTTCCCAGGAGACGGTAGCTGTTAATTCCCACAATGCAAGGCGGTTCACAGACAGGAAAATGCCATGGCCCTGACATCACACTCTTTTCTCGCTTTGGAGCAGACTTAACTAGAAGGACACCTAGTCTTCCCTCGCATTACGAATGACTTACCAAGCCTTATCTCCATCTCTCCTTAGAGGGAGGTTGAAGATTATTCCGGTTTGAAATCAGCCAGGACTTGTAGGGAAATTATTCATTTAGCAGCACATCCGGAGTCCCCCTTTAAAACTTTGCCACATGAAATATTGACACTTTCCCGGCTGCCATTTATTCCTCACGTCTGTCTTAACATTTCATCAAACCAGACGGCGCAGCGGCCGGCGACTCCTGGGGAAACATGAGAGCGCAAGCCGCCATTTTGTGACCTTTCTGCGGGTTTTGAAGTGCTAATAACGTTGTGTCCGCAGAGAAATTAGCCGGATCCGGGCTAAATAAATGTATTCAAATCGCTGGGCGCCTGGGGACTGCGGATGGGTAATTACTGCTAAAGTGCGCTGCGCCTTCTAAGCTGAGACCTTCCAGCGGGAAACGCCGGGGTGAGACTGAAAAGAGCAGCTTAATATAAACAGATTCTAATATATTGCTGAAATATGGCGGAATATTGCCGGATTCTTGCCAAGCGCTGCCAGGTCAAGGCTCATTATCCACTACAAATGGAAAGCCCACAAAGATGCGTTTGTGAGTTTACCGTCCTATATACACCCAAGCAGGGGCAGAACTATAAATCGTGGGGCCCCCAGCACAATTTTGAGGGGACCCCCAATGACCAAACCCTTTTCCTGGTGACCTCACAGCCTGGGGGGCCAGGGTTAGTTCTAGACTTTTCTTTTGCTTCAAGCACACTTTGGAGGATGTACCCTCCACCCCCCCCCAAAAAAAAAAAATGCGGATAAACATGCCTCCCAAATCTTCCCAGGTAGTAAGGGATCTGTATGCCAAGTTTCATTATATATATATATATATATATATATATATATATATATATATATATATATATATATATATATATATATATATATATATATATATAGTGGAGGGAATAATTATTTGACCCCTCACTGATTTTGTAAGTTTGTCCAATGACAAATAAATGAAAAGTCTCAGAATAGTATCATTTCAATGGTAGGTTTATTTTAACAGTGGCAGATAGCACATCAAAAGGAAAATCGAAAAAATAACCTTAAATACAAGATAGCAACTGATTTGCATTTTATTGAGTGAAATAAGTTTTTGAACCCTCTAACAATAAAAGACTTAATACTTAGTGGAAAAACCCTTGTTTGCAAGCACAGAGGTCAAATGTTTCTTGTAATTGATGACCAAGTTTGCACACATTTTAGGAGGAATGTTGGTCCACTCCTTTTTGCAGATCATCTCTAAATCCGTAAGGTTTCGAGGCTGTCTCTGTGCAACTCTGAGCTTGAGATCCCTCCATAGGTTTTCTATTGGATTAAGGTCCGGAGACTGACTAGGCCTCTCCATGACCTTAATGTGCTTCTTCTTGAGCCACTCCTTTGTTGCCTTTGCTGTATGTTTTGGGTCATTGTCGTGCTGGAACACCCATCCACGACCCATTTTCAGTTTCCTGGCAGAGGGAAGGAGGTTGTCGTTCAGGATTTCACGATACATGGTTCCGTCCATTTTCCTGTTAATGCAATTAAGTTGTCCTGTGCCCTTAGCAGAAAAACACCCCCAAAGCAAAATGTTTCCACCCCCATGCTTGACGGTGGGGACGGTGTTTTAGGGGTCATAGGCAGCATTTTTCTTCCTCAAAACACAGCAAGTTGAGTTAATGCCAAAGAGCTCTATTTTGGTCTCATCAGACCACCACAGCACCTTCTCCCAGTCACTCACAGAATCATTCAGGTGTTCATTGGCAAACTTCAGACGGGCCTGCACATGTGCCTTCTTGAGCAGGGGGACCTTGCGAGCCCTGCAGGATTTTAATCCATTGCGGTGTAATGTGTTTCCAATGGTTTTCTTGGTGACTGTGGTCCCTGCTAATTTGTGGTCATTCACTAACTCCTCCCGTGTAGTTCTAGGATGCTTTTTCACCTTTCTCCGAACCATTGACACCCCACGAGGTGAGATCTTGCGTGGAGCCCCAGAGCGAGGTCGATTGATGGTCATTTTGTGCTCCTTCCATTTTCGAACAATTGCACCAACAGTTGTCACCTTCTCTCCCAGCTTCTTGCTAATGGTTTTGTAGCCCATTCCAGCCTTGTGCAGGTCTACAATTTTGTCTCTGACATCCTTGGACAGCTCTTTGGTCTTTCCCATGTTGGAGAGTTTGGAGTCTGCTTGATTGATTGATTCTATGGACAGGTGTCTTTTATACAGGTGACTAGTTAAGACAGGTGTCCTTAATGAGGGTGACTAATTGAGTAGAAGTGTCTAACCACTCTGTGGGAGCCAGAACTCTTAATGGTTGGTAGGGGTTCAAAAACTTATTTCACTCAATGAAATGCAAATCAGTTGCTATCTTTTATTTAAGGTTATTTTTTCGATTTTCCTTTTGATGTGCTATCTGCCACTGTTAAAATAAACCTACCATTGAAATGATACTGTTCTGAGACTTTTCATTTCTTTGTCATTGGACAAACTTACAAAATCAGTGAGGGGTCAAATAATTATTTCCTCCACTATATATATATATATATATATATATATATATATATATATATATATATATATATATATATATATATATATATATATATATATATATATATATATATATATATATATATTGCCGGGTCACCATCTGCAAGGAGTTTGTATGTTCTCTCTGTGTCTGCGTGGGTTTCCTCCTGGCACTCCGGTTTACTCCCACATCCCAAAAACATACAGATAAGTTAATTGGCTTCCCCCCCCAAAAGAGATTGACCCTAGACCATACATGCACTACACGATACATAGACATAGGACTATGGTAGGGACTAGATTGTGAGCCCCTCTGAGGGACAGTTAGTGACAAGACAATATACTCTGTACAGCGCTGCGTAATATGTCGGCGCTATATAAATACATAAATAAATATATTATAGGTAAAGCTTTAGACCCTCGTGTGAGTTTTTATTGGTGTCCTGCATTCCCCTCTGATAATGTCCCTTACTTCCTTTTCAGACAGGAAATGGGTAAATCGTTCCTATTGCAACAAAGAAATCTCATTTTGTAGAGTAAATAAGAGTTAAAGGACAGCTGTGAGTGTGAGGCTGCCATATTTGTTTGCTTTTAAATAATGCACATTGCCTGGCTGTTCGGTTGATCCCCTGCCTCTAATACTTTCAGCCAGAGACCCTGAACGGCCATGCAGCAGATGAGATGTTTCTGACTGAAGTCTGACTAGATTAGCTGCATGCTTATTTCAGGTGTGATTCAGACACTGCTGCAGCCAAAGAGATCAGCGGGACAGCCAGGCAACTGGTATTGTTTTTATAAGGAAATAACTATGGCAGCTTCCATATCCCTTTCACTTCAGGTGTCCTTTAAAATCAGTAAAAAGGGAGTGATTTGACTTCCTCTGATCATGTGTTAGTTTGGCTTCCTGTGTTGGCAGAATTTGTGACAAGCCAATCAGAGCAGCAGAAATTGATCATCTCATGAGTGGTCCATGTTGTTCTTCCTTGTGCTTTTCTCCTTGCAGAGGACCTCCTCTCGGGGGGACTGACCCCCTCTGTTGTTGGGTAGTTTGTTGTTGGTCTGTAGAGAAAAACAAACAGCGTAAAGGTCAGGCGCTGTCACGGATATTCCTCACCTCGCCATCGATTTATGCGTTCTCCGCACAGAAAAGGTTACATTATAAAGGCGAAGATGGGCGACATTCATGCTGAATTCCGCTGGGGAATTATTGGTTTCCTCGCTCAGAATAACGCTCATTGAAGTCACCCGGCTGCTTAGGCCGATAGTGGCCAGGCCCAGCGGGAGGACTCAGAACCGGAGAAGCCTTTGTAACTAAACCCCTCAGGGCTTCAATTGTCTTCAAAGCCCCAGAGAAAGCATAAAACGGACCCGGACTGCAGACAAACGGACGCAAGGGCGAATGACTGCGGACACACAGATGCACGGGCAAATATTTCAATAAAAATAGCATAAAACGGACCCTGACTGCAGACAGACGGACGCACGGGCGAATGACTGCGAATGGAGACGAGGGCGATTGACTGCAGACAGACAGATGCAGAGGAGAATATTTCAATACAAATAGCATAAAGCGGACCCTGACTGCGGACAGACGGAGGCACCGGGGACTGACTGCGGACAGACGGAGGCACCGGGGACTGACTGCGGACAGACGGAGGCACAGGGGACTGACTGCGGACAGACGGAGGCACAGGGGACTGACTGCGGACAGACGGAGGCACAGGGGACTGACTGCGGACAGACGGAGGCACAGGGGACTGACTGCGGACAGACGGACCTACAGGGGACTGACTGCGGACAGACGGAGGCACAAGGGACTGACTGCGGACAGACGGAGGCACAGGGGACTGACTGCGGACAGACGGAGGCACAGGGGACTGACTGCGGACAGAGGGACGCAAGGGCGAATATTTCAATATTTCTCACCTGTAATTGATTACATAAAGGGTCTAAAGCCTAGTAGTACACACATCCAACTTTGATTGGTCAATTTTACTACCGCCATGTAATATGAGCGCTTACTAGTGAGGAGTATGAATTTCACATAATCGTAATTACGCATTGTAATTCACAATTAGGCTGTGGAATCGAAATTTGTGGAAAAAAAAACGTAATTCAGTTTGTAATCATAATTAGAAACGGTAATTTTGAAATGACGTGTTATTAGCAGTTAATAGCAATGCCCCCATATCTGCGCATATCTCCACACTTGTTAAAGATAATCGTGGGAACAAGTTAAAAAAATCGCGTATAACAGAGTTGAAAAAAACATTTTTCCTTGTGAATTTTTAAAGTCAATTTTCTCAAAAGAAGTAAAGATCTTTGGAATGATTTTTTTTTACTTATTCCTTCGGTCCCCTTAATATACACAGCAATTTTTGTGATGATAGCATGAGGACTTTGCTATGAACTGCTAACGTCGTTGTGCAATCACACAAAAATTATGAATGGATTCCGCAAAATCAATTGAATTTCAAAATCCTAATTACTTTGTGTACTGTACTTAAAGAGGAACTCCAGCCTAAACAAACATACTGTCATTAAGTTACATTAGTTATGTTAATTAAAATAGATAGGTAATATACTCTCTTACCCACCCTGTTTTAAAAGAACAGGCAAATGTTTGTGATTTTATGGGGCAGCCATCTTTTTGGTTGAAAGGAGGTGACGGGGAGCATGAGACACAGTTCCAACTGTCCTGTGTGCTGATCACCCCTCCCAGTTGCTAGGCAACGTGAATAACAACATAGGAAATCCCATCATGCTCTGCACAGCATCAGGGAAAAAAAGCCCGGGCTTTTTTCTTTGATGGGTGGAGCTTAGCTAAAAATGCAGATAAAAATGATGCTTTGGTACGAAAAACAAAGTTCTGATGCCGTGAAACTGTTAAAGAAACACCAAGCATTTTCAGTTCTGCTGAGTAGATTTTTAGTCTGGAGGTTCACTTTAATTCTGAAATGTTAAAGGATACCTGAAGTGACAAGTGACATGATGAGATAGACATGGGTATGTACAGTGCCTAGCACACTAATAAGTATGCTGTGTTCCTTTTTTTCTTTCTCTGCATGAAAGAGTTAAATATCAGGTATGTAAGTGGCTGACTCAGTCCTGACTCAGACAGGAAGTGACTGCAGCGTGACCCTCACTGATAAGAAATTCCCCTTTTTTACCTCTTTCTTGCTCTCAGAAGCCACTTTCTGCTAGGAAAGTGTTTTATAGTTGGAATTTCTTATCAGAGAGGGTCACACTGTAGTCACTTCCTGTCTGAGTCAGGACTGAGTCAGCCACTTACATACCTGATATTTAACTCTTTCAGGCAGAGAAAGAAAAAAAGGAACACAGCATAGTTATTTGTGTGCTAGGCAGTGTACATACACATGTCTATCTCATCATCTCACGTGTCACTTCGGGTATCCTTTAAGCAAAATTTAGTGTAATTGTAATTGGCAGATTCCGATCATCATTAGAGCTTACCTACACAATCTGTTCATAGTATGTATAGCTATGCAACCGCAATGGTACGGAAACTGTGCCAAGTGTGGGGACCCTGGCTTGATTGCTGTAAGAATGGCAGCCGTTTCCATTTTGTCCATCGACATGAATGGGTGAAATCTGATTGGCTGTTTGTGGCTCATGTTAGCGGTATGATGCGACCATACAGTGAGGCATACAGTAGTATTCCTCACCACCTCTGTAAACACAGTGTAAAAAAAATAGGATAAATGAACTGTAGAATACTCCTTTCTTAAAAAAAAGGAACATTTTTGCTTTCAGGTTACTAAACTATTGGATTATTTTTTTGATCTGTGGTTTTAGTTTAATTGCAGGTGGTCAGCAGCAGTGCGTTGTGTCCAGTGTATCCCTCAGAGATTATTCACACAGCAGAGCAGAATTGTTGGAGCAACTGCGATGTGATTCTCATTTCATCAAATGGGAATCGCAAATTGTGTGTGGATGGGCCCTTAACCTTCTAGCAGCCAATTTATTTAGCTTGCAAGTCCTCCAGGCCAATTTATTTTCACACATTTTTTTAAATTTCTTATTTGTTACATTTCATAGCTTCTAATTAGTACTTCTGTAATGTGTATTTATGGCCACTGGTCACTAGAGGGCAGTGTGAGACAATAACAGAGGACTTCTGCTTTCAGTTTCCATATTTTCTTTTAGTAGAGAGAGATATATGCATTCCAAGAATTTACAGCACAACGAGTTCTGCTGACTGAGGTCAGGTGCGGTGCACTATCTGACACGAGATAACTCTAGTGATGCTGCTAATGCATTAATAATGGTAAAATGTGGCTGTGTGCGGAGTACTCCCTCTACTGCCCCATGTGGCTGTGTGCGGAGTATTCCCCCTACTGCCCCCATGTGGCTGTGTGCGGAGTCCTCCCTATACTGCCCCCATGTGGCTGTGTGCGGAGTATTCCCCCTACTGCCCCCATGTGGCTGTGTGCGGAGTCCTCCCTATACTGCCCCCATGTGGCTGTGTGCGGAGTATTCCCCCTACTGCCCCCATGTGGCTGTGTGCGGAGTCCTCCCTATACTGCCCCCATGTGGCTGTGTGCGGAATCCTCCCTATACTGCCCCCATGTGGCTGTGTGCGGAGTACTCTCTATGATGCCCCATGTGGTGGTGTGCGGAGTACTCTCTATGATGCCCCCATGTGGCTGTGTGCGGCGTTACCCCTATACTGCCCCATGTGGCTGTCTGCAGAGTTCCCCCTATACTGCCCCATGTGGTGGTGTGCTGAGCCCTCCCTCTACTGCCCCCATGTGGCTGTGTGCGGAGTTCTCCCTATACTGCCCCATGTGGTGGTGTGCAGAGTCTCAGGCTGGGCGATGAGGACTGAGACAGAAGTACATTACTGTGTCCTCCTCTTGTCAGACTGATGTCTCTATTGGTATTCAGATGGCGGATGATATGGGAACTGACATTGCTGTAGTCAGCTTCATCGCTGGAGTTCATTAACTCGAGACAATTTAGATGCTGCCGACGTGGAATATAAAGATGTTTACTGGACTGAGAAGGAGAAGAGACCTTCACTGCACAGCGATACAAAACTCTGCGGTTACTGCGGCAATGCGGGGGAGCGCATGGAATAAAATATGTGAGCTGCCGCTAAAACTGGCTGTACACTCAGGGCTTTATCACACTGAAAATACCATTTGTTTTTGAGCACACTTTTTGCTGTGATTATAGGTGCAATCCACAGGTGCGTTATGTTAATGGTGAACTCTGTCCCTATATGTGATCGTACACTAGCTGCAGCATGTGCTGATCTCTGCTGCCTCCACTATGTACAGTATAAGCTGCTACTCTGTGTCTATACTGATGGTAAACTAGCTGCAGTGTGTGCTGATCTCTGCTACCTCCAGTATGTACAGTATACGCTGTTACTCTGTGCCTGTACTGATAGTACACTAGCTGCAGTGTGTGCTGATCCCTACTGCCTCCAGTATGTACAGTATAAGCTGCTACTCTGTGTCTATATGTGATCGTAAAGTAGTAGCAGAGTGTGCTGATCTCTGCTACCCCCAGTATGTATAGTATAAGCGGCCCCGTTCACACTGCACGCGTTTCCAGCCACGTTTTGGAAACGCGTGCAGGTGGCCGACACGCATGACATCAGACAGTGCATAGAGTGCACTGTCTGATGTTCCCAGTACATGCGTTCCGGACCTGTGCGGTCCGGGAACGCATGCTGCACGCATTTTTTGCCAAAACGCGTGGCTGTCCCATTCACTTTTCAGTGATGGGATCAGCCACGCAACGCACACAAACACGGATGGCGTGCGTTCATATGCGTTGCGTTCCGCATGCGTGGCTGTCCGCATTTGTAATGTGAACGGGGCCTTACTCTGTGCCTGTACTGATAGTAAACTAGCTGCAGCGTGTGCTGATCTCAGCTTTTTCCAGTATGTACAGTATAAGCTGTTACTCTTTGCCTGTACTGATAGTAAATTAGCTGCAGTGTGTGCTGAGCTCTGTTACCTCCAGTATGTACAGTATAAGCTGTTACTCTGTGCCTGTACTGATAGTAAACTAGCAGCACCGTGTGCCTGTACTGATAGTAAACTACCAACAGCGTGTGCTGATCCCTACTGCCTTCAGTATGTACAGTGTAAAGTGTTAGTTTGTGTCTATACTGAGTGTATGCTGATCTCTGCTACCTCCAGTGTGTACAGTATCAACTGTTACTCTGGGCCTCTACTGATGGTAAACTAGCAGCAGCGTGTGCCTGTACTGATAGTAAACTAGCAGCAGCATGTGCTGATCCTTACTGCCTTTCAGTATGTACAGTATAAGCGGTTAGTCTGTTTCTATACTGATAGTAAACTAGCTGAAGTGTGTGCTGGTCTCTGCTACCTCCACTATGTACAGTATAAACTGTTACTTTGTGCCTGTACTGATAGTAAACTAGCAGCAGCGTGTGCTGATCCCTACTGCCTCCAGTATGTACAGTATAAGCTGTTACTCTGTGCCTGTACTGATCGTAAACTAGCAGCACCGTGTGCCTGTACTGATAGTAAACTAGTTCTAGTGTGTGCTAATCTCTGCTACCTGCAGTATGTACAGTATAAGCTGTTCCTCTGTGCCTGCATTGATAGTAAACCAGCAGCATTGTGTGCTGATCCCTGCTGCCTCCAGTATGTACAGTATAAGCTGTTACACTGTGGCTGTACTGATAGTAAACTAGCTGCAGCATGTGCTAATCTCTGCTACCTCCAGTATGTACAGTATAAGCTGTTACTCTGTGCCTGCACTGATAGTAAACTAGCTGCAGTGTGTGCTGATCTCTGCTGCCTCCAGTATGTCTAGTATAAACTGTTAATCTGTGCCTGTACTGATAGTAAACTAGCTGCAGGGTGTACAGCAGAGGTGCCAAGACTTTGTCCAGACTTTTACTAGAACGATTGAGATGCTCAGAAATTCTGTTTTTTCTCGGCAGGTGGCTGGAGCAGCGGAATGACTGTACAAACTCATTAAATTCTGCAGACTTGTAGTTTCTCCGCAGTGATATTAAACAGAAGCCTCAGAGACGTACCTGCATGTGCGAAAATATCCGTTACCTGCATTTTAATGAGGCCAAATATTTACGTACAGCAAATCTGTCTACAGAAATTACAGGAGAGCGATCGGAATAATGAGTATATGAGTTACACATACAGCCAATGTACAGAGAGAGATGCAAGAATGGGGGGTTATCGCCGAGTACAAACCACTGGGGAATCTGTACAGGTCTTCAGGAAAGGAGCCCCTATTATCACCTGCTATATCCGCTTCATGTAATCCCCACAAGCATGCAGCCAGATGAGTCGCACCTGGAACAAGCATGCAGCCGGCAGAGTCACACCTGGAACAAGCATGCAGCCAGCAGAGTCACACCTGGAACAAGCATGCAGCCGGCAGAGTCACACCTGGAACAAGCATGCAGCCAGCAGAGCCACACCTGGAACAAGCATGCAGCCGGCGGAGTCACACATGGGACAAGCATGCAGCCGGCGGAGTCGCACCTGGAACAAGCATGCAGCCAGCAGAGTCACACCTGGAACAAGCATGCAGCCAGCAGAGTCACACCTGGAACAAGCATGCAGCCAGCAGAGTCACACCTGGAACAAGCATGCAGCCAGCAGAGTCACACCTGGAACAAGCATGCAGCCAGCAGAGTCACACCTGGAACAAGCATGCAGCCGGCGGAGTCACACATGGGACAAGCATGCAGCCGGCGGAGTCGCACCTGGAACAAGCATGCAGCCGGCGGAGTCGCACCTGGAACAAGCATGCAGCCGGCGAAGTCGCACCTGGAGCAAGCATGCAGCCAGCGGAGTCGCACCTGGAACAAGCATGCAGCCGACGGAGTCGCACCTGGAACAAGCATGCAGCCAGGCGAGTCATACATGGAACAAGCATGCAGCCAGCAGAGTCACACCTGGAACAAGCATGCGGCCAGCAGAGTCACACCTGGAACAAGCATGCAGCCGGCGGAGTCACACCTGGAACAAGCATGCAGCCGGCGGAGTCACACATGGGACAAGCATGCAGCCAGCGGAGTCACACCTGGAACAAGCATGCAGCCGGCGGAGTCACACATGGGACAAGCATGCAGCCAGCGGAGTCACACCTGGAACAAGCATGCAGCCGGCGGAGTCACACATGGGACAAGCATGCAGCCGGCGGAGTCACACCTGGAACAAGCATGCAGCCAGCGGAGTCACACCTGGAACAAGCATGCAGCCGGCGGAGTCACACCTGGAACAAGCGTGCAGCCAGGAAGTGTCAGTGATGCTCACCATGAGTACCCTCATTATAACAATCATTATCCGTGAGGAATAACAGAACGGTGACATTATAGATGACAGGAGAGGGACAGAGTCAGATAATCGCTCTGATTAGTGGGTACATTTCCCTGTAGTGATTCCCTGTCTGCAGGAAGAGATACTTCATCGCTCTCGTCAGCCCATCAGATACCCATTACACCTTCCCCGTCATGGCCGCCCCCCCCCCCCCCCTCCAGTAATGACGACCACCTGACTCATAACACGAGGACGACCTCTCCCTCAGCGCGGGGGACCGCCATAGACCTTGGCTCTATTATCTCTGCTCTGACGGAACAGCTGCTCATAAGAGGATAAATCGCCAGCGCCCGCCACAAATGGAGATGGCCTCAGTCGAGGTTGTGCGTAAGTTGTGAGCGAAATCGATTTTCTGCCCAGCGGAAGGTGAGGTCAGCGCTTCTGACTGGCCGCAGAAACCGTCACAGGAAATGGTCTCTATGGAATAAATCTTTTCAAGTGAGATTAGACTTTTTTTACTCCCTTAAAGCACACCTGAAGTGACAGGGATATGGAGGCTGCCATATTGATTTCCTTTTAAACAATGCAAATTGCTTAGGGGTCCTGTCTACCGTTAAACGCACAACACACGTGTTAAATTGTGGTTAGTCATTAGCTGAGGTTGTAGGAGGTGTGACGCTGCGCAGTTACAACAAATCCTTTAGGTATCCCAGGCCTAGGCCGTGTAGGGATTTGAATGTTAGCATGCCGATTTTGAAAAGGCTTCTCCATTTTATGCATAGCCAGTGTAGTGAGCAAAGCATTGGTGTTATGTGCCAATAGCGGGGTTGGCTTGTTAAAGAGACACGGAAGCGAAAAAAAATGATGATATTATGATTTGTATGTGTAGTACAGCTAAGAAATAAAACATTAAGATCAGATACATCCGTCTAATTGTTTCCAGTACAGGAAGAGTTAAGAAACTCCAGTTGTTATCTCTATGCAAACAAGCCATTAAAGGGGTTCTGTGGGGGTTTCTAAAGAGAAAAACTGCCACTTACCTTGGGCTTCTATGAGCCCCATGCAGCGGTAATGTCCCACGACGTCCTGCTCCCATCCGCCGTTCCCCGCAGCCGGCACCGGGCTATTATTCGTCTGACATACAGACGAATAATGCGCGTTGCCGTGCCTCCGCTCGCGTCATCTGAAGCTTACTGCGCAGGCGCAGTACAACGGAGCCTTGTACTGCGCTTGCGCAGTAAGCTTCCAATGACGCAGGCGGAAGCGAGCGGGTGCGCGGCCACTCTAGCGCAGCCGCAGTTGGATCCCATGCCGCTTAGACCGGGCCCGGCGGCGGAGAACGGCAGATGGGAGGAGGACGGCGTGGGACATTACCGCTGCACCGGGCTGATAGAAGCCCAAGGTAAGTGTCCGTTTTTCTCTTCCACAACCCCCCACAGAACTCCTTTAAAGAGAACCCGAGGTGGGTTTGAAGAATATTATCTGCATACAGAGGCTGGATCTGCCTATACAGCCCAGCCTCTGTTGCTATCCCAAACCCCCCTAAGGTCCCCCTGCACTCTGCAATCCCTCATAAATCACAGCCACAGCTGCTGACAAACAGCTTGTCAGAGCTGGCTGTGTTTATCTCTATAGTGTCAGTCTGCTGCTCTCCCCGCCTCCTGCAGAACTCCAGTCCCCGCCTGCATCCCTTCCCTCCCTGCTGATTGGAGGGAAGCGACGGGGGCAGGGATCGGAGCTATGCAGGAGGCGGGGGAGCAGCTGAGACTGACACTACAGATGTAAACACAGCCTCACAGCACGGCTGTGATTTATGAGGGATTGCAGAGTGCAGGGGGACCTTAGTGGGGTTTGGGATAGCAACAGAGGCTGGACTGTATAGGCAGATCCAGCCTCTGTATGCAGATAACATTCTTTAAACACACCTCGGGTTCTCTTTAAGCTCTAGTGGTGGGCTGTTATCTGACTTTTATTATCTCAACTGTTATTGAACTATTTACTTTTTCTCTGCCAGTGAGAGGTCATAAGTTCACAGACTGCTCTGAAAGAATCATTTTGAATGCTGAGTGTTGTGTAATCTGCACATGTTATAGAATGATTCAATGTTAGAAAAAACACTATACACCTGAAAATAAAAATATGAGAATATTTTCTTTGCTGCTAATCTTCTAGTAAATATTCACAGTACACAACCAATTCACTATATCATATTTGTTTTTTCGCTTCAGTGTCTCTTTAAGTCTTGCGGCAGCATTCTGTACTAGCTGCAGGCTAGTACAATCAGTAACTAGCTCCATTCCACCTTAATCCAACTCTGAGCCCCAAAACCATTTTTGATTGTGATCCCATTTTAGCTAACGCCATCTCTGCTACAGATTTGTAAGGACCCTTCTGCAAATTTTTTTTTTTTTTTTTTTTTGCGGTGGACTTGTGTTTGTTTCCTCTCACTGACAAAGTTTTGGGGAAAAATACCATAAACCTGGAAGTGGCAAGAAAATTGGTCAGCACTGTTTGGTGTGCACTTTTTCATGTGCTCCCTTTGCCTTTAACCCAAACCGTGAAAAAAAATCAGGGTATCTGTGCAAAAGTATATAAATCCTATTTGGCAAAAAGGGGCAGAGCAGTGTTGGTTATTTCAACGGTGGCCTTGTGCCATGCAAATTGCATGCAATCCAAAAAACATATTGAATCCCGATCAGTGGAAAATGGGTCATAATTGGTTATTATCGTAATTTGCTTATTTTGTGTAAAATGTTGCAATTCTGATAACACATACTATAACCACGATTTTGAAACTGAATTGATTTTACTTAATCCATTTGTACATTTTGCATAAATGGATGGCAGAATAGTGGGAACAAGTAAAAAAACAATTAAAGACCTTGTAGTTTTGGAGAGAATTGATCTTAAAAAAAAAAATGAAAAAAAAATTGTACACTCGGTTAACCTCCCTGCCGTTATAAAAAATTGCTGCGCACGGCAGGGAGGGTGTTTTTTGGCATTATTTTTTTTTTTATAGCATGTAGCTAGCCTAGCGCTAGCTACATGCTTCCCCCCTCCCTGCGGCGTCCCCCCGAATGCGCCGATCGCCGCCGGCGCATATACCCATCCGGAAATCCCGTTCTGAACGGGATTTCCAGGAGGGCTTCCCCCGTCGCCATGGTGACGGGCGCGATGACGTCACCGACGTCATCGACGTCGTGACGTCAGAGGGAGTCCCGAACCACCCCTCGACGCTGCCTGGCACTGATTGGCCAGGCAGCGCACGGGTCTCGGGGGGGGGGGGCACCCTCTGATGCGGCGGGTTGCGGCGAATCGGCGCGGAGCAGCGGCGATTGTAAGTTACACGCAGCTAGCAAAGTGCTAGCTGCGTGTAACAAAAAAAAAAATATGCAAATCGGCCCAGCAGGGCCTGAGGAATCCTCCGCGGCAGGTTACCCCAAGCTGAGCTCGGGATAACCGGCAGGGAGGTTAAATGATATTTTGCTGTGGTACAGTTTAATATGTACCGAGTTACGAGTCCTGCATACTTTTTATACAGGGCAACAGAAGTGGGGAAGAGCCCCTTGTATGGGGTGTGGGGGAGGCATTTCTTCCTCTCTTTACCTCTTACAGAGCCCCTACATTATGGACCAAGCGGTCTGGTATGGATCAGGATGCGATAGGCACCAAACTCTGGCTATCCCAGCTTGTGTGGGGGGCAAGGGGATAAGGATGAGGTGGGGGAGGGGCATGCTTTCAGTTTTTTGTTTTTTTTTAATGTATAAAATGTGTATTGCTTTTTATTCTTTTATTGACACTCCTATTGTTATTGTGTTATTATGATTTTGCTCTTTCATGACTGACGATTTTGTTTGTTGTAAAATCTTTTTTTGCAATAAAAAATATTGACTTCAATGAAAAAAAAAAAAAAAGAACTAAAAAAAAAATGTATATTCGGAACTTGGAATATATTAAAGTGTATCACAACAACGTCATTTTTACTGAATTTATGAATTATTTTTTTTTTTACTTTGCTTTTAAAATCGATTTTTTTTTCTCCAAAACTCCAAAAACTATGGGGTCTTTTTGAAAAACAATTCGGACTTGTTCCCATAGTATCAAATTTAGCATTTTCACGCAATTACTGACAAGCGCAACATTGTGGAAATATAATTAGGGTTTACGAATTTGCTGGACATTTTTGCATTACGATTTCTCATTGTGAATTTTGATGCAGAAACGGCCAGCGGCGCAGAGGCAGCAGATTTGGAGATTGTGTTGTTAGCGCAAAGGGAACAAACAGCCAGCAGTAAATCACACATCAGCCACTTAGCAGAAGCATAAACGGGTACAAATCGGCAGAGACCATTAAAGGGGAACTGAAGAGAGAGGTATATGGAGGCTGCCATTTTTATTTCCTTTTAAGCAATACCAGTTGCCTGGCAGCCCTGCTGATCCTCTGCCTCTAAGACTATTAGCCATAGCCCCTGAACAAGCATGCAGCAGATCAGGTGTTTCAGACTTTAAAGTCAGACCTGACCAAACTAGCTGCATGCTTGTTTCTGGTGTTATTCAGATACTACTGCAGAGAAATAGACCAGCAGGGCTGCCAGGCAACTGGTATTGATTAAAAGGAAATAAATATGGCAGCCTCCGTATACCTCTTACTTCAGTTCCCCTTTAACGGCAACAAAGCTGCTGACTCTGGCTAATTGCTCCACAAAGAGTCTGGCTAGCTGAGCGATGCTTAGATCGTCCTCGGATGAAAGACAGATGTCAAGTGCTAAAATTATCGCTGAATTTCGAGAAAGCGTTAAAAGCCAACCAAAGACCCAACCCCAGTAATGTCTCTTTTTAAGAACAAAAATTCAATTGGTTTTAAAGAGAACTCGAGGTGGAATATTTAAATCTTAATAGGACCCAGAGCAGCGGCGTATCTAGAGGGGTACAGGCATGGCTCGTGCAATGGGTGCCACAGCACCATGGGTGCCCTGCCCGCTCCAGTGCTACGCCACCATGCCTGTGCCGGTGTCTCCCCATCACTCAGACCTCAGATTAGATTATTTCTGTTATCTGGGGAATATGGCTACTTAACTTATGTATGCAGGGGGCACTTGGTTCAGTGTTAGAAAAGAGGACAGAGAAGGAAGAAAAAGAGCTATTTCCAAACAAGTAACTTCAGCAATATCCCGAGCCAAAAACCACAGGCAACCATAGCACATGTACGCGAGAGAGGATGCTGTTCTTAGGAGGAAGGGCCCATTCACACTATAAGCGCTTTTCTGAGCACTCTGTGATTGATTAGTGCTTTTTAAAAATCACTCTCATTCACGTTCATTAAAATCGCGGTAAAAATCGCTGTAATTTTGCGATTGCGTACGCAATTTTTACCGCGATTTTAATAAAAGTTAATGGGAGCGAGTTTTTAAAAGCGCTTATAAATCACAAAGTGCTCAGAGAACCGCTTATAGTGTGAATGGGCCTGTAAGGGGGTTCTGACCAGGAGTGGAAGGGGCGCAATCCCTGACCCGGAGGCATGTCATGTGCACAGTGACATGCCTCGGTGTCCTTCTATCGCTGCTGCTAGTCGTCCTGTCCTGTGTCGTTCCGACCCCCCCCCCCCCCCCCCCCACCCCCCGGGGTCTGCTGCCCTCTGAAAATATCGCCAGGTTAGCGACACTCTGCTTGTCTACCAGCCCCCTACAGCTGTCCCGTACCCTCGCAGTCACTCACAAAGCCTCCGGTTCCCCGCCGTCAGCTAGTTACGTTTTTCGCTGACAGGCCCTGACAGGGAGTCGGCGGGATTTCTGCACCTACGCAGGCCTCACCACTCATATCCTTCTTCATGTTCCCATCCTCAATAGCGCCCTGCAACGACGCAGGACGCTATTGCATATGGGAATGCGAAGGAAAATACGTGTGGCCAGCGAAAACGAAACTAGCAGGCAGCGGGGAACCGGAGGCTCCGTGACTGACCGTGATTGCATGGGACGGTTGCAGGGGGCTGGTAGAAGCCTCAGGAAAGTAAAACTGATTTTTTTATTCCTGGCTTAAAGAGACTCCGTAACAAAAATTGCATCCTGTTTTTTATCATCCTACAAGTTCCAAAAGCTATTCTAATGTGTTCTGGCTTACTGCAGCACTTTCTGCTATCACAGTCTCTGTAATAAATCAACGTATCTCTCTCTTGTCAGACTTGTCAGGCCTGTGTCTGGAAGGCTGCCAAGTTCTTCAGTGTTGTGGTTCTGCTATGAACTTCCCCTTCCAGGCCCCTCTATGCACTCTGCCTGTGTGTTATTTAGATTAGAGCAGCTTCTCTCTTCTCTCTTATCTTTTACAAGCTGGATAAATCGTCCTCTGAGCTGGCTGGGCTTTCACATAGTGAGGAATTACAGACAAGGGCAAAGCTGTTTGCAGGAGAAAAACGAGCAGCCTGAAACTTCAGTGCATGAGAGATGCAGGGGGAAAGAAACACACAATGATCTCTTGAGATTCAAAAGGAAGGCTGTATACAGCCTGCTTGTGTATGGATGTATTTTCTATGTGTGGACATACTGTACATCAACCTACTTCCTGTTTTGGTGACCATTTTGTTTGTTTATAAACAAACTTTTTAAAACTGTTTTTAACCACTTTTAATGCGGCGGGGAGCGGCGAAATTGTGACAGAGGGTAATAGGAGATGTCCCCTAACGCACTGGTATGTTTACTTTTGTGCGATTTTAACAATACAGATTCTCTTTAAGTGTCCCTTTAAACCCAAAAGACCATAAACAAAAGCAAAACAGTGTTCTTCTCCCATAGGACCCAGTGCAGCAGGAAGTGATTCTCGTCCTGGAGGGTGTTCTGCTCACAGTGTTGGCATAGACTCTCCTCCCTGGGTTTGTATGTCTGTCTGCGTCTCCCAGTCTCGATTTCCAGGTTTTGATTGCTCAGTCCGTAGACGCTCAGGATTTTCCTCTCTCGACAGTGTTCCGTGACTGGTATTTGGTTAGCTTTTGTGACTGTTTTCAGGGCCGGTTTTGGACCTTTTGCTGCCTGAGGCAAACTTGTAAGAATCCCCCCCCCCCCCCCCCCCTTTCCCCCGATGTTTGGAAAGATTGCACAGCACCCGACAATTTACTCTGCTTCATTGTAATGTTCTCACATGACATGCTGCAGCTCAACACAATAACACGCTGGCTGGCTGTGAGTCTGTGACAACCTGCTCACCCTCAGCCACTCCATTCCTCCTCAGTCAGGACAGCAGTGCCACCTCCTCCCTTCTGCTGCGCAAGTCAAATGAAACACTGCTGCTCTCCTGCCTCCCCCCTCCTCACTCACTGCCAGACTCCTCACACAGCACAACAAGCTGCTTTTCCCTAATGATGCCCTCCTGCCTCCCCCCTCCTCACTCACTGTCAGACTCCTCACACAGCACAACAAGCTGCTTTTACCCAATGATGCCCTCCTGCCTCCCCCCTCCTCACTCGCTGTCAGACTCCTCACACAACACAACAAGCTGCTTTTCCCCAATGCTGCTCTCCTGCCTCCCCCCTCCTCACTCACTGTCAGACTCCTCACACAGCACAGCAAGCTGCTTTTACCCAATGCTGCTCTCCTGCCTCCCCCTCCTCACTCACTGCCAGACTCCTCACACAGCACAACAAGCTGCTTTTCGCCTATGATGACCTCTTCACCTTGCTTCCCTCCTACTCTGACTGCATGCTGTTAGTGTAAATACAGTACAAACATGCCCATGATGTAATTGTTTCATCATGCTTCATGAGAGAACTGGCTCTGGCTATTTTATTTCACTCCTCCATTTATTCACATAGTCCTCTTTGCTCTTGGGTGTGGTGTGCTGTATCAGGGCTCTTAGTAGGACCTGTGAATCTGGGTTTGGAGGGAGCAGAGAGTTGAACACTTCTTTCAGTGCACATGGCTTTTCTTGTTCTTCGTTGTAGTGGAGTGAGTCAGGGCTGCTGCTCTGTAGGTGGGCCCAGTAGGACAGCACTCTCGTCTGTATCTCAAGCAGTAATGGGAATCTCCCCAGCTCAGCTCGGCAGGCAATGTTTGAGGTACTCCGATGGACATGGAGAAAGTGTTTACAGATTTCCAGGTGGAATATTTCTGTTGGTCTAGAGTGAAGGCTAACCTTGGCACTCTAGCTGTGACAAAACTACAAATCCCATCATGCCTCTGCCTCCCCGAGTTATGCTTAGAGCTGTCAGAGTATTGCAATGCCTCATGGGACTTGTAGTTCCACCACAGCTGGAATGCCAAGGTTAGCCATCACTGGTCTAGATACTTCACCCCAATCTGACTCCATGAAGACCGTGAGGACGCTGTCAAAGACCTTCATCCGCACATTTACCCCTTTCTTACTTTTGTCATATAGACCAGCCACATACTCAATGTAATTTACATGTGCTGCTGTTTTTTTGTGGGGGGGAAAAGCAACAACCTATTTTTGTTTTCATGTTAGGTTGAGATGCTGAAGTTTTGCATGCTGCCTCCCCCTCCCCTCTCCCCCCTCAGTGTGCCGTCGCTGCGTAGAGGAAAGCGCTCGGCTCCGAGACGCCACCGTTCTCAGGTCACTCCTCTACATGCCGAGCTGTCTGTCTACATAAATAGTTTTCTAGTAATTACAGCCCATCGCCGCCGCACCTACACGCTGCAGACGTGCCCCGTCCTATAACGCACCCTGCGATGACTGGTAGCGCGCAGCGGCCTGCGCCACGAGGCCACGTACTCGATATGAATAATTCACCGCAAAGACCTGGTGAAATTTTTATAAGATTTATTAAATATGTAGGCAATACAACAAGAGAGGCATGTATAATTCATCACCGACGCCTCCTCCCCGAGCCACACGGATTATTCACTTCCTGCGATGAAGGGCAGAATAAAACTAAAGGGTGGTCTGGAGGCTTCTCTTAAAAGGGGATAAAAATGCACAAAGAAAGTGTGTGTGTTGGGGGGGGGGGGGGGGGACCGTTTACTGATTATGGTCACACTTGTTCCTGTGTACTAGAAATGAAAATTGTGGTTAAAGAAGATCTGTAGTGAAAATAAAATAATGAATAACATTGCTTATTGTTTACAATATTTATAGATTATTTAGTCAGTGTTTGCCCATTGTCAAGTCTCTCCTCTCCCTGATTTACATTCTGACATTTATTACTGATGGTGACCTCTCTAGTTCTGCCAGGTGATCTTTACAGAATGTTGGTTACTGAGAGTTCTATGCACAGAGGGCGATACTACTTGCTTGGCAGTTGGAAACGGCCGATATTTCCCACAATGCAACAAGGTTGGCAGACAGGAAACTGTCAGGACCATGTTCATGACATCACACTGTGGGAGGGTTTTCACCACCATATCGACCATACAGACCCCCCTGATGATGTATTCAAGAACAGGTAAAGCTTTCTCATGCATGGGAAAGGGGGTATCTGCTACTGATTGGAATTTGGGATGAAGTTCAATCCCTAGTTAAAGTGGCGGTGAAATGCTGCAGCATTACGTTTATTTTCTGGTGAAACGCTGCCGCATTACACGCTGCACGATTTTCATGGGCGGGTGCCACGGGGGGTTGGGGGCACCACAGATTTTCTCGCCTGGAGGCGCCCCTGTGTTTATAGTTAGTTACTGCATTGTAACTGATCACGTTATTCTTGCTGCATGCAGGCTTTGTATTACACTCTATGGTTGGTCTAACCTTAACCACCCACCTCTCCCAGTGCTAATAGCAGTTAGAAAATTTCCCCTCAATACCGCTATTTCAGTGGGTGTATATCAGAGCCGGGACAAGGTCTTCCAGCATCCAATGCTCAGACACCAAAGTGCGCCCCTCCATCCCTCCCACCCCAGCCATCACACACTGATTGCTATTAGACTAAGAGGCACCCCAGGGCCCCCAACACCTTAATCTCTAGTTATCTGGCTTGCAGTCACTGCCATGTATCCCCTTCTCTTATTTCTCTCTGCTTCAAACACAATAGGGGAACGATAGCTGAGTGAGTTGTGTGCCCTCTCCTACACTGCGCCCTGAGGCTGGAGTCTCTCTCTGCCAAGGCCCTCTGGTGTATATGGCGGTGCCCAAACTTCCACCCCTGGCGGGCATCCAAATTATCTACAGTACTTCCCATTCTGACCTCTCTGCGCTACATTCTGACTACTGTACTGCGCCTTTCTGGGTAACGTGCAAAAACTTGTGTGTTTTGTACCTATTGGCCATGCTATAAAACAACCAGAGTGTTTTTGACTGGCAGATTGTGTGTTGAGTGCCGGGGTTGTTCCCACTATTCCCCTTCACCATTCTGCTTTGTTGATCTTCTTCTTTTGGCAATTTATGCAAAAAAATCCTTTACGTCTGCCATATTCGTAATTCAGTGTGGAATTTACAAATGGATTCTGTGAAACCTACTCCATTTCAAAACTTTAATCGTAAAATTTTACATGACGTTTCTCATAAGCAAAATTAGATCTGATTATCACTGAGGTAGTCTTGTGCTGAATTTGTATGTACAGTTATGCTGCTTGAAAATGGACCAATCCAGTTCCACCTTGGCGAAATTCAACCAAAATTTTGCAAGTGCCCATTGTGTTGCTCTGTTTTTCCACTGGGTAACGCCAAAATTTTGCAAGTGCCCATTGTGTTGCTCTGTTTTTCCACTGGGTAACGCAATGCAAGGCAATGGGCGTAGCACACTTACCGCGTCGCGTTGCTCTGGAAGATTCTAAATCGCCACCGAGCTGATGCAAGGTCAGTAATGCACTACTGTATGACTTCCGTGGTGGAGGAAGTTATCGGAGTTAATGGGCGACGTAGGAATTCAATCGGCGCGCATGCACATACTGACTGGAATCCCAGTGACATACTTCTGCCCCAGCAGGGAGTACGTCACTGATCGGGGGTGGGACTATGCATATGATCCTGCCCAGCAGGGAGTACGTCACTGATCGGGGGTGGGCCTATGCATATGATCCTGCCCAACGGGGAGTACGTCACTGAGTGGGGGCGGTGTTATGCATATGATCCTGCCCAGCAGGGAGTACGTCACTGCTCGGGGGTGGGCCTATGCATATGATCCTGCCCAGCAGGGAGTACGTCACTGCTCGGGGGTGGGCCTATGCATATGATCCTGCCTAGCAGGGAGTACGTCACTGATCGGGGGCGGGCCTATGCATATGATCCTGCCCAGCAGGGAGTATGTCACTGCTCGGGGGTGGGCCTATGCATATGATCCTGCCCAGCAGGGAGTACGTCACTGATCGGGGGTGGGATTATGCATATGATCCTGCCCAGCAGGGAGTACGTCACTAATCGGGGGGGGGGGGGGGATAGTGGGCCTATGCATATGATCCTGCCCAGCAGGGAGTACGTCAGTGAGCGGGGGGCTTTGCTATGCATATGATCCTGCCCAGCAGGGAAAACGTCACTGATCGGGGGCCATCCTATTTATATGATCCTGCCCAGCAGGGAAAATTTCAGTGATCGGGGGCGGACCTATGCATATGATCCTGTTACCTCACTCTGCGGCAGGGTCATATGATTGTCATTTTTGGCGCTGCGGTGGGATGCGGTAGGAACATCGCATCCCCATCCCAATAATTACTATTATTTATGTAGCTCCAACATCTTCCGCAGCGCTGTACAGAGCACATATGGTCTTGTCACTAACTGTCCCTCAGAGAAACTCACAATCTAATACCACCATAGTCACATGTATGTATCGTATAATGTATGTATCGTAGTCTCGGGCCAATTTAGGGGGAAGCCTGTAGGTTTTGGCATGTGTGAGGAAACCGGAGTGTCTGGAGGAAACCCACACAGGCACGTGGAGAACAATCAAACTCCATGCAGATAGCGCTCTGGCTGGGTTATTTACTGGGGACCCAGCGCTGCAAGGCGAGAGAGCTAACCACAGCGCCGCCATGCTGCCCACCGCAATGCAAAAAAATACGGTTTAAACCGGCCTCAAACTCCTCGTCACACTATCTAGAATAAAACAAGTTTCCTGCGCTTGTGTTTTGCGGTAACGGAATCCTCGGCTCCACATTACAGATGATATTTGCGCCGGGAGGGACATTCATTTGTTAAGCCAGTAAAATAGATTTCCGATGGTTTATTTTGCACATGCACAGAGGCAGCTCGTTAAGTCGGGGTGATTAAATACCCCATTATTGTGACTGATCTGCCTAATTATTCATCGCTGTAGACGGGACATATAAATGATCTACAGAATGTTTCTGTATCGCGGCAGCGCCGTCATCTATCACACGCGACCCATCCATCCATCTCTCTGCGAGAACGCGGTGCAAATTATGTCCACAGCCACCATCCCATAATAGGCAAATACCCCCCCCCCCCCCCCCCAATCCCCTCCTGGGCTCATTGTCAAGATGAGAATACATTTTGCGTAATTATAACTTTGCATTGTAATTTTGGAAAAAAAAAAAATGTACTTCATTTAAAGTGGGTTTGTTAGCCATAAAATCAAATTCCATTTACCCGCTGCTCTGTGTTTATTATGCAGCCTGTAACCTGACCCTGCATTGCAAGCATTCCAATATAATCAGAAATGTTTCCGCTGTAATGAATCTTATCTCAGTCAGCCTGGCTCTGTTCTGCTACATTACTGCGGAGACGAAAGCTTGTTATCTCCGCTCCCACATTCCTGCTTCTCACTGATTGGCTGAGGGCAGCTCAGTGTGACAGGAGGCTGAGAAGGGAAATACATCTCGGCCCTCTGCAGAAGCTGCTCAAATATGATCTATGCTGTGCTCACATGTGTTTACAAAGCAAGCTAGATAGGACAGTGCAGTTTCTAGGAGAAAAAAGGGGTAAGGGAGGAAATGACATCAGCATTGGCTTACGTCAACGGCAGTAAAGAGGGAGAATGACTGGAACAGTTATCTCTTTATTTACTATAATAAATTCACCAGTATTCATCTATTTATATATGTGATTTTTTTTTCTCTCTCTCCTCCTGAGCAACTCGGGGTGACCCAAAACCACTAGGATAGTATAGGGGACTGAAAAGCCTTCCTACTAGTAAAAAGCAATGCTTGGTGTGGTTTACCTTCTTAAAACAGAAGCTACTTGCGATAATTCTTGCCTCTGCCAACGTTGCGACATCCTCTTCCCCTGCCATTGCTGCCACAGCTTCCTGCCACTGCCATCACTGTGACATCATCTCCCCTTGCCTCTGTCACCGCTGTGACATCATCTCACACTACCTATACGACATCATCTCTTGCTGCCACTGTCACCACTACTATATCATCCTTTTATTGCACGGCTGTATTTCCAGAGCTCGTTTCACACTGAGGAAACGCAATAAAGAATGCAAACTCTCTGTCTGCTAATCTCGTGTTATAAAAGTTCTATTTTGGGTCTTTTTCTATACGATGACTCACGTTTCTCACTTGTAGACACCTTATCTCTCTCAGCCACAAGAAACCGGCCGTAATTCTTGCTGCGAGCGGACGTCTATAGACAATGCGCGGTTTATCTTTACTGCTCGGTCTGTCCGCAGATTCGCTCGCCGCTCCCCGGGACAAATCGCCTTGTGATACGCCGGCGCGGCCTGCGTACCCACTCACAGCTTTAACGAGCCAGATTGTACGCCGGTATGATGAGTTTATTCGTCCGCCGGCTCAGTCTGCACGACATAATCCTCCGTGCCATTGTCACAGTCGCGGGCGAGACGCTGGGGGATTTTCTGGGATCTCCGGGTAAGTTTTTCTAAAGCCTTTATATTACACAGCGGCGGAGAGAGACACCGCGCTGAGGGACGGATTACACCTGCCGGGATGTAAGCCGAAGCTTGTCTTACATTATCTAAACCGAATATAGCAGAATACCGAGCCAGCCGCGCCGACCGTGTCGTCCTAAGAGCCGGCTGGATTCGCGGTACCAGGCCTGATTCACCAGCGTTTCTCTGACTAGGCGAACAGCAGAATGAGATAACCTCCTGCTCTAGGTTTATTTAAGCATACCTGAAGCGAAAAAAAAACATTATGATATAATGAATTGTTTGTGTAGTACGGATAATGAATAGAACATTAGTAGCAAAGAAAAGAGTCTCATATTTTTTATTTTCATTTATACAGCTTTTTTTCTATAACACTGCATTATTCTGTAATATTTGCCGTTTTAAACCACACTCTGTCTTTTAAGCTATAAAACAAAGCAGAGCGAATGAAGCTTTGAACTTTCTTGCAGTAAAAACTTAGGGCTGAATAGCTCAGGACTGGTTCACACTTGGGCGCTTTGCTGATCCCCATCGCTGGTGTACGTTTTTGTAGGAGGTGTATATGGTGAGCATCTGTACAGTGTGTGTGAATATAATGGTGCATGTTTTCATTTAGTATATATGTATACAGGGCCGGTTCTCTCATGAAGCAAGGTGAAACATTTGCATCAGGCGCAGAGATGACAGGGGCGGCATGTTTGTACTGTGTTTACACTAACAGCATGCAGTCAGAGTAGGAGGAGAAGCAAGAGGAGAGCGAGGTGAAGAGGTCATCATTGGGGAAAAGCAGCTTGTTGTGCTGTGTGAGGAGTCTGACAGTGAGTGAGGAGGGGGGAGGCAGGAAAGCATCATTGGGGAAAAGCAGCTTGTTGTGCTGTGTGAGGAGTCTGGCAGTGAGTGAGGAGGGGGAGGCAGGAGAGCATCATTGCGGAAAAGCAGCTTGTTGTGCTGTGTGAGGAGTCTGGCAATGAGTGAGGAGGGGGAGGCAGGAGAGCAGCATTGGGGAAAAGCAGCTTGTTGTGCTGTGTGAGGAGTCTGGCAGTGAGTGAGGAGGGGGCAGGCAAGAGAGCATCATTGGGTAAAAGAAACTTGTTGTGCTGTGTGAGGAGTCTGATAGTGAGTGAGGAGGGGGCAGGCAAGAGAGCATCATTGGGTAAAAGAAACTTGTTGTGCTGTGTGAGGAGTCTGATAATAGTGAGTGAGTAGGGGGGAGGCAGGAGAGCATCATTGGGGAAAAGCAGCTTGTTGTGCTGTGTGAAGAGTGTGACAGTGAGTGAGGAGGGGGGGGGGGGGGCAGGAGAGCAGCATCGGGGAAAGCAGCTTGTTGTGCTGTGTGAGGAGTCTGGCAGTGAGTGAGGAGGGGGGAAGGCAGAAGAGCATCATTGGGGAAAAGCAGCTTGTTGTGCTGTGTGAAGAGTGTGACAGTGAGTGAGGAGGGGGGAGGCAGGAGAGCAGCATCGGGGAAAGCAGCTTGTTGTGCTGTGTGAGGAGTCTGATAGTGAGTGAAGAGGGGGAGACAGGAGAGCAGCATTGTGGAAAAGCAGCTTGTTGTTCTGTGTGAGAAGTCTGGCAGTGAGTGAGGAAGGGAGGGGGCAGGAGAGCAGCAGTGTTTCATGTGACTTGCTCAGCAGAAGGGTGGAGGTGGCACTGCTGTCCTGACTGAGGAGGAATGGAGTTGCTGAGGGTGAGGAGTTTGTCACAGACTCAGAGCCAGCAATTATGCTATTGTGTTGAGCTGCAGCATGTCATGTGAGAACATTAAACTAAGCAGAGTAAATTGTCGGGTACTGTGCGTATATAGCATGTACAGTGTATGTTTGTGTGAGATCAGTGTGTGTGTATGTTTGTACTGTATACAGTGTGTATGAGGAGTATTCACAGTATGTTTGTGTAGTGTGTGTGCTTGTACAGTGTGTGTGTACAGTGTTTATGTACTGTGTGTGTGTGTGGGTACAGTGTAGTGTGTGTGTGTGTGTGTGTGTGTGTGTGTGTGTGTGTGTGTGGTGTGTATGTGTGTATACAGTGTTTATGTACTGTGTGTGTGTGTACAGTGTTTATGTACTGTGTGTTTGTGTGTGTGTGTGTGTGTACAGTGTAGTGTGGGTGTTTGTGTAGTGTGTGTACAGTGTAGTGTGTGTGTGTGTACAGTGTAGTGTTTGTGTGTGTGGGTGTGTGTGTTTGTGTAGTGTGTGTACAGTGTAGTGTGTGTGTGTGTGTGTGTGTGTGTGTGTGTGTGTGTGTGTGTGTGTGTGTGTGTGTGTAGTGTGGGTGTTTGTGTAGTGTGTGTACAGTGTAGTGTGGGTGTTTGTGTAGTGTGTGTACAGTGTAGTGTGTGGGTGTATGTGTTTGTGTAGTGTGTGTACAGTGTAGTGTGTGTGTGTGTGTACAGTGTAGTGTGGGTGTTTGTGTAGTGTGTGTACAGTGTAGTGTGTCTGTGCGTGCGTGTGTGTGTGTGTGTGTGTGTGTGTGTGTACAGTGTAGTGTTTGTGTGTGTGGGTGTGTGTGTTTGTGTAGTGTGTGTACAGTGTAGTGTGTGTGTGTGTGTGTGTGTGTGTACAGTGTAGTGTGGGTGTTTGTGTAGTGTGTGTACAGTGTAGTGTGTGTGTGTGTGTGTGTGTGTGGTGTAGTGTGTGTGTACAGTGTAGTTAGTGTGTGTGTGTGTGTGTGTGTGTGTGTGTGTGTGTGTGTGTGTGTGTGTGTGTGTGTGTGTGTGTATAGTGTTTATAGTGTTTATGTAGTGTGTGTGTACAGTGTTTGTGTGTGTGTGTTTGTACAGTATGTGTATATTTGTCTGGTGCTGCTCTGCATACATATATAGTTTATTCTATTGTGTGTGTTTTCCCTATGAACACATATTGATACTGTGGCCTACATAACACAAGACCTATTTACATAAATAACATAAGAATTATATATGCATTAAGGATAGAAAAATCACCATATCATTTGCATAATATCCATTTAGAAGTTATTCCTGTTCTGACACTTGAGAGATTCATCCTCTTGGTATGCAGGTAGGATGGAGAGAGCCGTGCAGATCATGCCACATACAACAGACACGCTCCTCGTCCTACTGCTCCGCGCTCCGATACAGCAGCCCCCTTGCCTGTCCTGACACTCTGCAAATAACGAATGTGCTGCTGCAGAAGATGTCAGTGCTATATAAATACATAATAATAATATGGTAGGACATTACACTATGACTATGGTAGGGTTAGAGTGTGTGCTCCTCTGAGAACAGTCAGTGACATGACTATGTACTCTGTAGAGTTGGGCCGAACCTCCGATTTTAGGTTCGCGAACTTCCGCGAAAGGTTTGGTTCGCGAAAAAGTTCGCGAACCGCAATAGACTTCAATGGGGAGGCGAACTTTGAAAGTTTTAAAAAATTCTATCAACTGGAAAAATGATAGAAAACATGTTTCAAAAGCTCTAATACCTGGAGCCACACCTAATTGAGTGAAATACACATCACTGCTGGAGGACCCGCCCACCCTCCTCCAAGCAAGGTCCTTTATACCATTTGCCTACCTACACTAATTAGTTATGGGACAGCTGCTATACACACTGCTAGGGAGATTTCAATTTCCCTCCTCCCTCCTACCGGAGGGAGGAGGGTCTCTTCTGCTAGGGAATTATACTATTTTAAAAACCAGTATACATCATACCATAGCTGGTACATCATACCATAGCTGGGAATACATACATGAGTATACATCATACCATAGCTGGGGATACATACATGAGTATACATCATACCATAGCTGGGAATCGAACCCAGATCTCACTGTGTGGTGGGCACGTCACCCTAAGCACTGTACCACTACAGAAGTAAGTGAAGCTAGCCTAAAATGTACCATTTATGCTCAATGCAATAGAACCATTAGGTTGCTTAAAGGAGAACTGTAGTGAGAGGTATATGGAGGCTGCCATATTGATTTCCTTTTAAGCTATACCAGTTGCCTGGCAGCCCTGCTGATCTATTTGGCTGCAGTAGTGTGAATCACACCAGAAACAAGCATGCAGCTAATCTTGTCAGATCTTACAAAAATGTCAAACACCAGATCTGCTGCATGCTTGTTCAGGGTCTAGGGCTAAAAGTATTGGAGGCAGAGGATCTGCAGGATAGCCAGGTAACTGGTATTGCTTAAAAGGAAATCAATATGGTAGCCTCCATATACCTTTCACTACAGTTCTCCTTTAAAGGGAACCTTAACTGAGAATGATATGGCTGTTTCCTGTAAACAATACCAGTTGCCTGGCAGTCCAGCTGATCTTTGTGACTGCAATAGTGGCTGAATCACACCCTAATGGTTCTATTGCATTGAGCATAAATGTTAAATTCTAGGCTAGCTTCACTTACTTCTGTAGTAGTACAGTGCTTAGGGTGACGTGCCCAACACACAGTGAGACCCAGGTTCAAATCCCAGCCAATGTGAGTTGGCTTTTATGCTACAAATCCTTAAAGGGAATCTAAACGGAGAAGGATATGGATTTTTCCTTTTAAAATAATACCAGTTGCCTGAATCGCCTGCTGATCCTGTGTCTCTAATACTTTTAGCCACAGCCCCTGAAAAAGCATGCAGATCAGGTGCCCTGACTGAAGTCAGACTGGATTAGCTGTATGCTTGTTTCAGGGTGTGATTCAGCCACTATTGCAGTCACAAAGATCAGCTGGACTGCCAGGCAACTGGTATTGTTTACAGGAAACATCCATATCATTCTCAGTTAAGGTTCCCTTTAAAGGAGAACTGTAGTGAAAGGTATATGGAGGCTACCATATTGATTTCCTTTTAAGCAATACCAGTTACCTGGCTATCCTGCAGATCCTCTGCCTCCAATACTTTTAGCCCTAGACCCTGAACAAGCATGCAGCAGATCTGGTGTTTGACATTTTTGTAAGATCTGACAAGATTAGCTGCATGCTTGTTTCTGGTGTGATTCACACTACAGTGGCTGGGTAGTGTACTGGTTAAGGGCTCTGCCTTTGACATGGGAGACCAGGGTTTGAATCCTGGCTAGGTCAAGTACCTATTCAGTAAGGAGTTCAAGGCAAGACTCCCTAACACTGCAGGGTGGCCTCTTGAGCGCATCCCTGTGGCTTGCAGCTCTTGAGCGCTTTGAGTCCCACAGGAGAAAAGCACTATACAAATGTTTGGATTATTATTATTACTGCAGCCAAATAGATCAGCAGGGCTGCCAGGCAACTGATATAGCTTAAAAGGAAATCAATATGGCAGCCTCCATATACCTCTCACTACAGTTCTCCTTTAAGCAACCTAATGGTTCTATTGCATTGAGCATAAATGGTACATTTTAGGCTGGCTTCGCTTACTTCTGTAGTGGTACAGTGCTTAGGGTGACGTGCCCACCACACCGTGAGATCTGTGTTCGATTCCCAGCTATGGTATGATGTATACTCATGTATGTATCCCCAGCTATGGTATGATGTATACTCATGTATGTATTCCCAGCTATGGTATGATGTATTATGGTATGATGTATACTGGTTTTTAAAATAGTATAATTCCCTGGCAGAAGAGACCCTCCTCCCTCCGGTAGGAGGGAGGAGGAAGGGTAGAAGGGTAGGTGGGAGGAGAGAGGAGGCCAATTAAAATCTCCCTAGCAGAGTGTGTAGCAGCTGTCCCATAACTAATTAGTGTAGGTAGACAACTGAGTCAAATGGTATAAAGGACCTAGCTTGAAAGGAGGGTGGGCGGGTTCTCTAGCAGTGTGTTTGACAATAACATGTCTGCTGCAAGTGAAATGGAGGGTAAAAATTTTGCTCAATAGAGCATTATGGGGCGAATCGAACTTCCGCAAAAGTTCGCCTGATGCAGGCGAACGCGAACCCCCAGAGTTCGCCTGGAACCGTTCGCAGGCGAACCGTTCGGCCCATCTCTAGTACTCTGTAATGTGCTGCAGAAGGTGTCAGTGCTATATAAATACATAATAATAATATGGTAGGACATTAGACTATGACTATGGTAGGATTAGATTGTGAGCTCCTCTGAGGACAGTCAGTGACATGACTATGTACTCTGTAATGTGCTGCAGGAGATGTCAGTGCTATATACATACATAATAATAGTATGGTAGGACATTAGACTATGGCTATGGTAGGATTAGAGTGTGAGCTCCTCTGAGGACAGTCAGTGACATGACTATGTACTCTGTACAGTGCTGCAGGAGATGTCAGTGCTATATAAATACATAATAATAATATGGTAGGACATTACACTATGACTATGGTAGGATTAGAGTGTGAGCTCCTCTGAGGACAGTCAGTGACATGACTATGTACTCTGTAATGTGCTGCAGGAGATGTCAGTGCTATATAAATACATAATAATAATATGGTAGCACATTAGACTATGATTATGGTAGGATTAGAGTGTGAGCTCCTCTGAGGACAGTCAGTGACATGACTATGTACTCTGTACAGTGCTGCAGGAGACGTCAGTGCTATATAAATACATAATAATAATATGGTAGGACATTAGACTATGACTATGGTAGGATTAGATTGTAAGCTCCTCTGAGGACAGTCAATGACATGGCTATGTACTCTGTAATGTGCTGCAGAAGATGTCAGTGCTATATAAATACATAATAATAATATGGTAGGACATTAGACTATGACTATGGTAGGATTAGATTGTAAGCTCCTCTGAGGACAGTCAATGGCATGGCTATGTACTCTGTAATGTGCTGCAGAAGATGTCAGTGCTACCGCAGATGATTGGAGAGGTCTTAATAAATAAGACGTTTGCAGTTATTTGTTGTATTTATGTTGCATTTGTCTTGTCCTGTTCCTTGTCACATGATTCGGGATGAGATGATTTGCATATTTGGAAGTGATGCATCGGGGGAAACCTGTCGCTCACTTAGGCCTGGAACCCACTGAAATCCGCAAACGCAAAACGCAACCGCTAGCGTTTTGTCTGAGCGGTTTGCAAGCGGATTAATGCACGTTTTCGGTCGCATTTTGCAACATTGTATTTTTTTGCTCAGCGGTTGTGTAGCGTTTTGCGTTTCGCGTTTTTATCCTGATTGGTCCTGTGAATTATTTTTAATTTTGTTACAGTGTGGTGAACCGCAAAACGCTAGCAAAACCGCTCAGTTTAGGTTTTGCTGAGCGTTTCTGCTAGCGTTTCAATACTTTACATTGAAGCGCTAACGCTCCCAAAATGCTGCAGGTCCTGCGTTTGCGTTTCTGGGAAACGCAAACGCTCCTGTGGAAGTTGCCCCATCCATTAACATTAGCTGAGCGTTTTGGCAAAACGCTAGCGTATCGCAGCGCTGCCAAAATGCTAAAAAAACCCCGCTCTTGTGGGTTCCAGCCCTTAAAGCTGAATTATCGCAAATACTTTTGTTTTAAAGGCTACCCGATGTGACGTGTGACATGATGAGATAGACATGTGTATGTACAGTGCCTAGCACACAAATAACTATGCTGTGTTCCTTTTCTTCTTTCTCTGCCTGAAAGAGTTAAATATCAGGTATGTAAGTGGCTGACTCAGTCCTGACTCAGACAGGAAGTGACTACAGTGTGACCCTCACTGATAAGAAATTCCAACCATAAAACACTTTCCTAGCAGAAAATGGCTTCTGAGAATGGGAAAGAGATAAAAAGGTTCAATAGTTCGTAGATTTTAGCTCTGGCATACTTCAATGAATGTGTCATTGAGCAAAAACAATAAAACAGTTAAAACTTAAAAAAAGTAGATTTAAAGATAAAATTAAACTGTGGAATATCTTAAAAAGTGATTTTTAGGAGAAGGAAGATAGATACAATAGTTTATTTCATTAGTTTATTTTCGCCTCGGGTGTCCTTTAAGAAGGCAAATGATACCCCCTGTTGCTTTTTTATCAGAGGTCTTTTCGGTCAATAAACCTCTTATACTTTCCTGGTGGTTCTGGGGCACTGAGAGTTCTCTGTGTAGTCGGTATAATCTGATTTCACGATTTCACTCCTCCTCGATCAGCCAGTATCTAAGCATCCATTTCCAATGCACGACAGGCGTGAGTTAATGTAAAGCAGCTATACTGTACATCGAGGTAGATTCGTCTGTCGTCTCGCGCGGTCCACAAAGCAAAGCGGGAAAATGCTTCTGTACTTGAGAAGATGGGATAATTGCGCCCGCCTCGCCTCTGAATGCGCCTGGTGACAATAACAAGATGTTCCCCTCCCGGAATCCGCCCGTCACTGTCACAGCGAAGTTCACGCAGGTACAGCGCAGAGCGGCGGTGAGCGACAAGCCCGCCCCCGCACCGCTTCCGCGCGTTACGCTGTGCTACGGTTCTGCGTTCTGAGATGGCAGATGAGGGGGAGGGGAGCAGCCATTGTTGTCAAACAGAAATCGCAGAGGGGCCTCATGTCTGTTTTCACGATTAAACGAACATTCAACATTGGCGCTGCAATGTCAAAGCACGCATTGTTACATAATACTTACAGCTCAAACCCAGATGTATTTCCAGTCCTGTGCAGCCAACGATGATGTGTAATGGTTACATTACGTGGCCAGGAGCCTCTCCTTCAGCCACTTCCTGCTGCAAGACTTTTAGGCCTGGTTCGCATTATACAACGCCAGTGCTGAGGGATTTTCTCAGCACTTTTGTAAGCGCTTTCAGGCTCCCTGCACACTGCAAATCCGTTTTGCGATTCTGATTCTGTTTCCAATTTCCGATTTGCAATTCCGATTTTCCCTGAATGCAATCAACAGAAAAACGGAGGTAAAAACGCAGCATACAGTAACGATTAAAAATCGGAATCGGATGTAAAAAGCGATTAAAAATTGGAATTACATGCAGTGTGCAGGGAGCCTAAGAGCGATTTTTTTTACTCTAAAAAGCGCGCTTTTGTGCAGCAATTTTTTGTTTTTATTCAGGCAATCTGAAATTACATAGTTATTTGGGTTGAAAAAAGACTGAAAATAAACTTATGATATAATGATTTGTATGTGTAGTACAGCTAAGAAATATAACATTTTTTAGCACAGATGTGTCTCATTTTGTTTCCAGTACAGGAAGAGTTAAGAAACTTCAGCTTTTATCTATGCAAAAGAGCTTCTCTGAGCTCTGCGACTTTATATAGTCGTGGACAGCACTGTCTTTTGAAGCTCTTATCTCAACTGTCTCTCATTGTTTCTTCTTTGTTTGTCTTTTCTGCAGAGAAAAGTTCAAAGGGTCACTCGCTCTGCTCTGTGAAATCATTTAACATGCTGAGTGTATTGAGAAAACTGCAATTATTAGAGAATAATGCAATGTTAAAAAAAACAAAAAACTATATACCTGAAAATAAAAATTACACTATTTTCTTTGCTACTAATGTTCCAGTAATTATCCGTATTACACAACCAATTCATTATATCATGAATTGTTTTTCATATTAAGTCGTCAGCGCAGATCAAAGAGGAATAAATACAGTCAATAAACTTTCACCACGGTGATATTCCAATCTCACATGGTCTCGTGGCCAACCATCACCAGAAAAGAGTAAGGCCTCTTTCACACCAAGACGTTGCGTTTTAGGGGACGTTAAGGTCGCATAACGTGCCCCTAACACAACGCATGGTGGTGTTGAAGTTGGAGGTCAGATTGAGCTGCGTTATGAGGCTCTTGGTGCTATCCTGGGAAGTCCGGATCTTTGAACCGAATCTTTGAATCATTTTACTAGGGAAGCAGGAAGCAGGGGTGCTGCAGAGTGAGAGGTGCAGGAGAATGAGGGTGCTAATGGGGGAGGGAGAGATTCAGCAGGAAGATTGTGCTTGTGCACAGAAGCTGCAGTTCCTGTTTCTTCCAGACATCCACTGTGAACCGAATCCTTCATTGTGGTGATCCGGATGATTCGACTCACAAAAAAGATCCAAAGATCCGAATGGTTCATGATCTGGACAACACTACAGTGCAGTGAATATTAATTAGCCATGTGGCTAGGAACAATAGTGCACTCTCCCCTTACTGAGCATGTGCAAACAGTCTAACGCAGCTAAAACCACATACAACGCACAGCATGCAGCACTTTCTTTAAACGTCCAGCGTTACACTGTAATGCAACGTGGGCACTGTGAACAGCACATTGATTTTTCATCACTGTGAGTTGGGCTGTGTTACAGGCTGCTCTAACGTGCGCCTGTAACGTCCCACTGTGAAAGCAACCTACGAGGGGCTTACCAGCTGCCAACAACCCACATTATAAGGTTGTATGTCTCGCATTCAGTAATCCTAACGAACCTCAAGCCGATATGGATCCAAACTTCCACCACTCCCTCTCATTCCCATATATGGTATGGTATCCAGGAATGCCAATATATAAACGCAACAAAAAAACGGCAACTATACAGGGCCCAGGAACTAGGAACCCCTAATGAAAACTTGCGCGTCTAAGCTGGTCCACAGCCGATAAGACATTAAAGGTGCCGCCTGTCTTCTTTCCGATCGGTTTTGCAATCTAGTGTCATCAGGGAAAAGAGGGCTTTTTTTTTCGCTTCAGTGTCACTATAACTTCCTGACGTCAACCAGGAAGTGAACTCTTGGAAATGAATAAATACAATGTATTTATTCATAAAAGCTCTGAGCAAATCACTTTTCAAAGCGCTTTTTCAGGTGCTTAGCGATTTTGCTATGCATTGTTTTGAATCGGAAACGCTCAGGAAATGGTGCCAGAGCCACGTTTGCTATTGGATAGAAAGCTCATCGCTCGTGTGAGAACACTGACATAGAGCAACATTGCACAAGCGCTTTTAAAGCGATTTTTAAAATCGCCAGCGCTTAAAAAAAAAAAAGCACAAAATTGCTGCTAAAGTGAACAAGCCCTCAGATGGAAAGCGGCAACCTCCGCTGTCCGTGCCCCGCCCCCTGCAGTCACAATGATGCGGAGTTTGCATTCTGCTAAAATATACGAATGCTTTCACAATTATAAAAACAAAAAAAATTCTTCCTTGCTGCAAATGATCAGTGAGGTGCATGCATTTCTGGCCTGCATGCAAGTTTCATGCAAAATGTAAGCACGGTGGAGTCGGACCTATCAAATGAACTTCCTGTCAATTTTGATTGGCCCAAACCTAAAGCCTGGTACACACTTTCAATTAGGATTGGCCGATCACTGAGCAATTTTACCACCTCCATGTAGTAGGTGGCTCAACAGTGAATGCTATGAGCAGATTGTGTAGGTAAGCCTTCATACTGCATGGAGGTAGTATAATTGGTCAGTGATTGGCCAATCAAAATTGAAGGTTTGTACCAGGCTTTACACTAACATTGGGAGAAATCGTGATGAGATTAAGGAAAACCTCTTTTTGAGAAGTATAAGCAGATTTGTTTTTATCAGGTATGTAAAGTAGTAATAAAGTTGATTCTCATATCTTTACATTGCAGAATGTTTGGTTTATCGGTTCTATACATTACATCCATTTATTGGTAAAGATTGCCTTTCCTCTTAAAGTCAACCAAGCACCATTTTTAGCACCCATCTTAATAGCACATTAAATATGCATGCCAACGATCTGGCTCACTAATAAGAAAAAAACCTTCAGAGCTCGTTCACACTAGAGGAGTTTTTGGCAAAATTTTAAGTGCGGGTGTTTTTTTCAAAAACGCCCTGAAAGCGCTTACACTATTAACCACTTAAGTCTATCTGGACGGATATATCCATCCAAATAGACTCTGTTGCTGCCACTGTGCCGTGGACGCAATCGCACGCGCCCCCACACGTGCTCCCGCCGCCTGCCGTTAGCCCCGAGATCAATGAATGGAAATATAGTTCCCATTCATTGATCTAAGTCCCCTGCAGAAAAATCGATGGCCTCTTATCAGAGGGTGCGGTCTTTATGCAGAAAAAAAAGTTTCCCGTCCTCCTAATGCTTCCTGGAAGCGAGATCGTTCGCTTCCAGGACTGTTTGACTGTGGTCATCTTGTGGCCAAATAGTAAAACTACACCCACTTAAATTTTTTATTAAATAAATACATTATATTACATTTAAAATTAACTGTTTACCTCCCACACCAAAATTACCCAAATACATTTTTTTAGTAAGAGAAATAAAAAAAAAAATTACAGTTAAAAAAAAACATAAATAGTTACCTAAGGGTCTGATTTTTTTTGTATATGCATGTCAAGAGAGTATATTAATCTATATTTTTTTAAATTATAAGCTTGTAAAATGATGGATGCAAATTGAAAAAAATGCACCTTTATTTCCAAATAAAATATTGGCGCCATAAATTGTGATACGGACATAATTTAAACGGTGTAATAACCGGGACGAATGGGCAAATAAAATACATGGGTTTTAATTACGATAGCATGTATTAATTTCAAACTATAATGGCCAAAAACTACTATTGGAGATATTGGTCAGTATGTTTGAAAGTGTTTAGAGATGTCACAGATGTTATCTTCACACCTTCCCTGTGGATAAATAATGGGCAGCTAGTAGGGGAGGGGGAAGAAGGGGGGATGTGGCAGCTCCTATAGCTATTAGAAGCCACGGGGGAAAAAAAAGTCTTGCTTGGTTCCCCTTAAGACAGAATCAGCAGACGTTATCACATCTGTAGTGAAGTTCACATTACTCTGGTGATCTATTGATGCGCTCTTCATTTCCCCTCCCCCAATGAAATAACACGGCCTAGCGAATCGGAACTTACTCTCAGCCGCTGCGAGGAGCAATTAAAGTCCCGCGCCGTGCGTTTATTGCTTCTTATTTAAAATCACTTTGCCCTTAGGAGAAGAGTAACTCGCACCAAACGCCCCCACTCCAATCACGTCTCTAACGTCTCCTCTTCCACGCCGATTACCGCTTCCGAAATAGCCGGCGTTTCTCCCGGCGACCTCAGGCAGCTCACATAACCGCACAGCGTGCCTGAGTCCAGCGCGCTCTGTACGAAAACGAATATCGCTTCTAACCCCCCATCCCCCCCTCACCCCGGCTGACAAACTCAGCTAAATAATTGATTGATTGAGACAATTGATTTTCAGACTCCAGGTTTCCAAAACCGAACTTTAATTTGAAATGCAATTAGGAGCGCGCCTTCAGCCAGTAATAACTCGTCCATTCTTCATCGATGACTGAGACTGCTGGAAGGCGGCGGAATAATGGACTGATCCGACGCGGGATGACTTTGCGAACCTCGCTTGATTTAGTTACAAGAAGTCAGGTTTATAAAGAAACGAGATTAGCAGTTTAGAATAACGCGGTGACATCAAAAGAACGCAGGACTAGTCCGATGATAGCCTTTCATTCATCCCTCCTGCAAAGATTCCCCTAAATCTGCGTCCATGGTGGTGCGTTGCGGCATTACGGTCACTTTGTAACGCAGCCTGCGCTTTGCAATGTACCTTCTATGTGATGTTCACAGTGCAGCGGGTGCATTGCAGTAGAATTGCGTGCGGCAAAATGCACGCCTTAACTGCGACTGTGAAGCAATCTTTTCTCTGACGCAATGCAACGCCTACTATGAACCTAGCCTTAAAGGGGCCGATGCTCCGGCCCCGCCTCCGGTTCACTTCTGAAATTTCTCACTTTAAAGTCAGAAAACCCCTGCGCCTGCGTTGCCGTGTCCTCGCTTCCCCTGATGTCACCAGGAGCATACTGCGCAGGCACAGACCATACTGAGCTTGTGCTATACACTCCTGGTGACATCAGCGGGAACGAGGACACGGCAACGCAGGCGCAGGGGTTTTCTGACTTTAAAGTCAGAAATTCCAGAAGTGAACCGGAGGCGGGGCCGGAGCATCGGTGAGTGGCTGCGCGGGCACAGGATGCCTGCGGGGGACCATTAGAAGCCACGGGTAAGTTCAACTCATTTTCCCCCGACCCCCTACAGTATTCCTTTAAAGTGGAACTTAACTCTTGCACAGGACAGAAGGAAAGCATAGAGAAATGCACCCTGTATGTATTTAGAGTGTTCAGCCTGTGTAATTACTCCCTCATCTGTGACTAATCACAGGTTGTAATTTGAACCCTCAACTGTGTCAGCTTACTGCCAAGGCAGAGCAGCTAATTTTTAAACACAGGATGCTAACAATAGGTCTGCTTCCATGAAAGTAGGAAGTAGACACATTGCAGCTTTATTGCAGGATATGTATCAGCCGTAACAAAGAAATGTTTTTCTTTAAAGGTGATTATGCTGTTGCTTATCTTTTAGAGCACATAGGAAGTTCTGCGTTTAGTTGAATTACTGGAATAAATAGACTTTTGCAAGATGTTCTAATTTTTTCCAATTTCACCTGTAACAAGGCATGGTCTTGAGATGAGATGCAAAGTTGTGTGATTATGAGAAGTTTGTATGGAAATGTTATGCAGCTTTGTAACCTGGATCCATCGAATTTCACCTTGGCTGGATTTGATCGGACCATGTTTAACCACTTCAGCCCTCAGTCATTTTCACTTTATGCATCCGAGCAATGTTCACCTCCCATTCATTAGCCTATAACTTTATCACTACTTATCACAATGAACTGATCTATATTTTGTTTTTTCCGCCACCAATTAGGCTTTCTTTGGGGGGTACATTTTGCTAAGAGCCACTTTACTGTAAATGCATTTTAACAGGAAGAATAAGAAAAAAACAGAAAAAATTCATTATTTCTTAGTTTTCAGCCATTATAGTTTTAAAATAATACATGCCTCCATAATTAAAACTCACGTATTGTATTTGCCCATTTGTCCTGGTTATTACACCATTTAAATTATGTCCCTATCACAATGTATGGCGACAATATTTTATTTGGAAATAAAGGTGCATTTTTTCAGTTTTGCATCCATCACTATTTACAAGTTTAAAGAGGAACTCCAGTGAAAATAATGTAGTAAAAAAAGTGCTTCATTTTTTACCATAATTATGTATAAATGATTTAGTCAGTGTTTGCTCATCGTAAAATCTTTCCTCTCCCAGATTCACATTCTGACATTTATTACATGGTGACATTGTTACTGTGGGCAGGTTATGTAGCTGCTCCTAGCTGTTTTGGCTGTTAGAGACAGCTGTAAACAGCTAATTCCTGTCTGTGAACATTGTTACATTGTGGCAGTTTGCCCAGAGTACCGCGGTACTCAGAGCTTCTTGTGGGAGGGGTTTCAGCACAAAATCAGTCATACAGCGCCCCCTGATGGTCTGTTTGTGAAAATCATTATATTTCTCATGTAAAAGGGGGTATCAGCTACTGATTGGGATAAAGTTCAATTCTAGGTTGGAGTTTCTCTTTAAAATAAAAAAAAAAAATCGAAATATTTAATCTTTACATTGATATTTAAAAAGTTTAGACCCTTAGGTAAATATTTACATGCTTTTTTTTATATATATATATATATTGTAATGTTTTTTGTTTTTTTTATATTAAACATTTTATTTGGGTATTTTTGGGAGGGTGGGATGTTAACAGGATTTTTTTTCTGTAAATATGTGTTGATTTTAATTTTTTTTTACATTTAGTTGTAGTTTTACTTTTTGGCCACAAGATGGCAGCCATGAGTTTGTTTACATGATGTCACTCTAAGCGTAAGATGTACGCTTAAAGGGACGCATAGGGATGCTAGAGCCAGAAAAAGCGAAGCTTCCGATAGAAGCTGTCGCTTTTTCTGCGGGGGAGAGGAATCAGTGATCGGGCACCATAGCCCGATTCACTGATTGCCTGATAATGAACCGCAGGTCGGGAGCACGCGTGCGATCGGCCGCAGGAGCGCGCGGACGCGCACATGGCCTCCTGGACGTAGCTAATACGTCCAGGAGGAGAAAGTAGTTAAGCAGCGTAACTTTGCATAATCCTGCATTATCACATAATTCATTTGCATCTCATTGACAATCCCTATTCATAACATGAAAAAACATTCAGGCTAGGTGCACACTTAGCAGAAACGGTAGCGTTGCGAAAATACTGCGTTTTTGCCGATAATGGAAGTCTATGGACCGCAGGAAAAAAAAACATATAAAAAGGCATATGCGTTTTCTATGCGTGCGTTTTCAAAAACACTGGTTTTGTTGCATAAATATGCAAAAATGCATCAGGATGTTATATATTTTTGTAAAAAAATTGTTTTGTGATATATTTCCCCTTTCTGTTGTCTTCCTAGTTATTTGCATAAAACGCAATTGTAAAACACATGAAAAACGCATACAAAATGCATATCGAACGATTTTTCACTAGAAATTGGATCGTTAGTGGCCACCTTTAGAGCGGTTCGCTGTAATATCACATCCAATTTATTTTCAAAACAACTGAAAGGGGGGGAAAAAATGAAAGTGGAAAAAGTGTAATGATAGCGGCAGTGGAATAAATAACAGATGGAAAAACGCACGGCGAGTTTCCGAAACATAAACCATTCATGTTACGAAACATTGTTTTATTTTCGGAGGTTAATGGAGTAAGATGAGGCTGCGTTGTTTGATGCATTAGGCGGCGTTCTCATCAGCGTGCGGAATGATACGCTATCCTAATTGCCTTCAGAGCTGACATTTTACCCACGCTGCCCCTTTTACCGGATTCACAGATTTTCAGAAACTGGAGCATCTGCCGATACTGCTGGTAATTGTAGCATTTCACAATCCGCGGAGCCTACGTGGTCTGGATGCAGGAATAGAGGCCATTATCCCAAAGGACAGGCTGATGAATGTATTATTGGAATATCAATGGGCATTATCAGAATTTCCTCTTCACAAAGAAGATTGGCTGAGACATGAGGGAAGGCTAGCTGAACTTAACCATTTCTGCCGCCCGGACGTGAAGCTCCCATCCGGGCGGCTGCTCTGCTGCGGTGCTGCGCTTTGGCGCGCTCCCGTGCTGTCTCCCGGTAGCCCTGGGATCAGTGAATGGGAACATGGTTCCCGATCACCGATCCGTGTCCCCAGCAGAAAAACCGAAGAGCTCTTACAAGAGGCTTCAGTCTTTCTGCACGTAAAATCTTCCGCGTCCCCCTTGTGCTTCCGCTTAGCGAGAAGCACAAGGAGAAAAAAAATTCAAGGTGGCCATCTTGTGGCCAAATAGTAAAACTACATCTACATATTTTTTACATTACAATTTACACATATAATAACATTAAAAATTAACTGTTTATTTCCCACACCAAAATATTACCCAAATAAAATTTTTAATGGACAAAAAAAATGTACAATAAAAAAAGAAAAGAAAAAAGACATAAATAGTTACCTAAGGATCTGAACTTTTTAAATATGCATTTGAAGGGGTTATACTACGAACATTTTTTAAATTATAAGCTTGTAAATAGTGATAGGCGCAAAACGGAAAAAATGCACCTTTATTTCCACCATACATGCACCATACATTGTAATAGGGACAAAATTGAAATGGTGTCATAACCGAGACAAACGGGCAAATAAAATACATAGGTTTTAATTATGGTAGCGTGGATTATTTTAAAGCTATAATGGCCGAAAACTGAGAAATAATGATTTTTTTTCCATTTTTTCTTATTAATCCTGTTAAAATGCATTTATAAAAAAATAATTCTTAGCAAAATGTACCACACAATGAAAGCCAAATTAGTGGCGGAAACAACGAGATGTAGATCAATAAATTGTGATAAGTAGTGATAAAGTTATTAGCGAATGAATGGGAGGTGAAAATTGCTCCGATGCGTAAGGTGAAAAATCCCCGCGGGCTGAAATGGTTCAAGGCCTCCTTCAGACGGGAGGCTGAACTGTGCGCTTGGCGAGCAGTTCAGCGTTCCAACTGGTGCCCGCCAGTGCAATTTAGAGGCAGACGAATTCCAGTGGTTGTAACATCAAGCGCTGACACGCACTGATGTCGCGTCTAAGTATGGCTGCGCTCAGATGGTACACAGGGGGTGGGTGCCTCCTGTCCAACATTGGTACTGACCACTAACAAATGCCCAGCCGAGTGCAGGAAAGCAACTGACAGGCGGTGACTGCCTTCCCTGTCAGCTGCTAGTTTGAAAGAGGCCGCAGGGCTCAGGCACACTATAAGCGCTTTTCTGAGCGCTTTTTGGCCTCCAAAGCTTTCTGAGAGCTTTTTAAAAAAACCTCTCCCATTAACCTCCCTGGCGTTATGATTATTTCTATATTTGGGATCTAAAAGACGTGCAATATGTTCACAAGCTTTTAGACCTTAAAAAAAAGAAAAAAGAACATACCACAGAGAGATCTGCAGCAGCTCCTATATATATATATATATATATATATATATATATATATATATATATATATATATATATATATATATATATATATATATATATATATATATATATATATATATATAATTTATTTAAGCACCCTTATTATGAAAAATATTATGAAAAATAAAGTACTGCTTCTCGGGGGAATGAGAGATCACAACCGATCACTTTTATAATGAAGAATAATTATCGTCTCAGCGTATTGATTAGTCCATCTCTGGCTGGCTTGGGATATCAATAATGCTATAGGCAGGCAATCCTTAACCTCCCTGGCGGTATAATTCCCGCGGGAGGGTTTTTTTCACCTTTTTTTTTTTTTTTTAGCATGTAGCTAGCCTAGCGCTAGCTACATGCTTCCCCCCTCCCCGCGGCGTCCGCCCGTCCCCTCCGTTCGCCGCCGGCGCCGCTTGCCCATAAGGAAATCCCGTTCTGAACGGGAATTCCTTGAGGGCTTCCCCCATCGCCATGGTGACGAACGGAGTGACGTCATCGACGTCATGGACGTCGTGACGTCACAGGGAGTCCCGATCCACCCCATAGCGCAGCCTGGCGGCGATTGGCCAGGCTGCGCAAGGGGTATGCGGGGGGGGGGCTGTATCCACGGTGGGTAGCGGCGCGTCGGCGGCGGCGATCAGACCAAACACACAGCTAGCAAAGTGCTAGCTGCGTGTTTGAAAAAAAAAATTATGTAAATCGGCCCAGCAGGGCCTGAGCGGCACCCTCTGGCGGCTTAACCCGTGTCACACACGGGATTACCGCCAAGGAGGTTAATGATCCAACTCTGTACAGGGAGGGGAAAAAAAAAAAAAAAAGTATAGCCTGAATAGGGAAGACTGAGGCCGTTTGCTCTCAGTTAAAACGGAAAGAAAACTGATTTTCAAAGTAATGCCCATGTTTTCCTATGGCACCTTTCACACTTAACACGTTTTAAAGAGACTCTGAAGCGAGTCTACATTTACTTTTTTAACATGCAGCTATGTAAAGAACTATAACCCCAACTAAAACGCTGCTATCCCATGGCAAAACGAGGGGTTAATACCCCCAAATCCCCTCCATGGTGCCCGGGAAGCGCTTCCTGAAGAGGCAGAGCTAAGCCCTGTAGCTCTGCCTCTCAGCGCGTCAATCCCCGCTGATCGCCACCTCTTCCCCGCCCCTCTCAATCTTCCTTCACAGAGAGGGGAGGGGGAGAGGCGGAGATCCGCACGGCGATTGATGCACATAGAGGCAGAGCTGCAACTCATAGCTCTGCCTCCAGGAAGAGCAAAATCCATGACCAAGAAAGTCGTGGATTTTGCAGGGGGATTTGGGGGGTATTAACCTCTTGTTTTGCCGCGGGATAGCGGCGGTTTAGCAGGGGTTATAGTTCTTTACATGGCTGCATGTTAAAATAGTGAATTTAGACTCTCTTCAGAGTCTTTTTAACTGAAATCTTTGTCACAATGCACTGCTATGGAAAAAACACATACTAACGCATACCAGCGCACATACTAATGCATACCAACTGATTACATGTAAACGGGGCCTGACAGTATAAAACATGGGAAAGAGGAAAAAAGGCAGAGAAAGAGAAGATGAAGGGAAATGATGAACTGGATTCATGATGGACTCCAGACCCCTCATGCTGTCCAACTCTATTCAATATTCATTCAATATAATTCATATTCAATATCCTGTTAAATTTGGATAGAAAATGGCTATAAATTCATTGCAATTATTTTATCAAAATTTGGTAATGATGTTATGAGGATGGACAAGCATTTTCTTATTAAAGGACCTGTATCGCGAACATGGGCATAACAATAGACCCTGCAAGAGATGCAGCCGCAGGGGGGCGCAGAAGCCACAAGGGGCACTGTCCTGAGAGATTGACAACTAAGGGCAAGGAGAGAAAAAACTTTCAGCTAAAATGTAAAATACATATAAACACATACAAATGAGAAGTATGTTTCTTCCAGAGTAAAATGAGCCATAAATTCCTTTTCTCCTATGTTGCTGTCACTTACAGTAAGTAGTAGAAATCTGACAGAACCGACAGGTTTTGGACTAACCCATCTCCGCACGGGGGATTCTCAGCATGGCCTTTGTTTATAAAGACACTCCCTGAAAAGAATTTATACAATGATGTTGGCCAGCCTCCCTGCTCGCTGCACACTATTATTGACAGTTGGACGGAGCAACTGCCATTTACTAAGTGCTAATGAAAATAAAATAAACCCTGAGAATACCCCACGAGGAGATGGGCTAGTCCAAAAACCTGTCATCTCTGTCAGATTTCTACTACTTACTGTTAGTAACAGCAACATCGGAGAAAAGTAATTTATGGCTCATTTTGCTCTGGAAGAAATGTACTTCTCATTTGTATGTGTTAACGTGTATTTTACATTTTAGCATTTTTGCGATAGTGGGCCTAAACTGAGATAACAATTGTTCCCCCCCCCCCCCCCCCTCCTCTCATAGACTTCGCTTTTTTTTTAAAATAACGCACAGTTCTACAGTATCTTATGTTTAAAAACGTAAAAATAAGATTTGATGTTTTATTGTCACTACTCAATGACACAGTTGTCCAAGTGTCCCAGATCTAAAATATATGTATTGACCTATTTTTAGGTCAATACATATATTTTAGGTCAATACAGCTGCTTTCAGAAGCTGTTCTGTGCCAGGAAAGAGTTTAATGGCTGTAATTCCTTATCAGTGAGGATTACACTATAGTCAGACTGCTATAACCAGTCCTGACTGGAGAGAAACTGTCACTTGCATATCTAAATGTTTAACCCTTTCAGGCAGAAAAGACAAAAAAGAACTCCACCTAGTTATTGCTTAGCACTGTACATACACATGTCTATCTCATCATGTCACCTCAGGTACAGTTTAATCATTGTCCAGACCAATCACATTTACTACAGTGTTCGCACTTATTTATGTAAAGTCTAAAGCTTTTTCTGCACGTCCGTTTTACGTTTTGTAATTTTTAGGTTTTGTCCTTTGGTATTTTTCTCTGTAATTTAGCGGTTTGTACGCCTTTTTAATGCGATTTTTCAGATTGTGATTTTTCCGCGCATTCCAACCAAGTTGACGGATCAGTTCATTTCGGCGAGCGGCTCTGAGAGCCGAGCGCCGTCATAGCAGTGCTATGATGCGTGCCCTGCGTAGCCGTAATTGGGGGCTCTGGCCATGGGCATAACAATAGACCCTGCAAGGGATGCAGCCGCAGGGGGGCGCAGAAGCCACAAGAGGCACTGTCCTGAGAGATTGACAACTAAGGGCAAGGAGAGAAATTTTTGCAGGGGGGCCCAGTGCAAATTTTTGCAGGGGGGCCCAGTGATTTCTAGCTACACCCCTGGCTCTGGCAGCCACCAGACCCCGAATTACATTTCCCTCTGAGTTGCAACAACTCGGAGGGGGAATAATATTTAACGCCGTCTGTGAGCTTAGCAGCGCCATTCGGCTCTCCCTGCACCGAACTGAGCGGCGCCGAAATAATATGTACCCACGAAGTTGATTTACATTTACAGAAAGTATCTAATTGATTTCAAAAATTGGATGTAATTTTATTGCATAACATATACATTTTTTTATGCATTTCTATTGAGTTATTTTTAATGCGGAAAGCACACAGAAAAAACATCACTGTTGCATGCTTTTAAAAATGCAGAAAATTCGCACAACACAAAAACAATAAAAAGAAATGCAGGTCAAATGAGATCCCGTTACCCGTAGACATACATTAGATGTGTGACGAATGCTAGAACGCAAACCCGCACGTTGCACTCAAATTCTGATAAGTGTGAATGGCCCCTTAAGAGGAAATACAGTTTGGCATAACATACAAAAAAAGCAGACTCACAAATTCTTATTAACTTTGTAGTTATCCTACCTGTGTTTGACCAAAAGTAATTTCCTACTTGAAAAAAATGCAGCTATCCCCCTTCTGGTCACAGCTTTCTAATACTGGAAGCAGCCATCCTGCATAGTAATGCAATAATCAGATCAATCTGTAAGCACCAAACCGCCCTCTTTCTGAATGTTCATGTTTCTTAGTTTGCACAGAGAAGCTCCCTGCTATAGAAGTACGCCCTATCTCCTGCAGTCAGCGATAAACCAACAATTTTTAGGCAGTCCTGAGAGCTCAGTGAGGTTTTAGCTATGTGACTGATGAGGCTCCCAGGAGACAATTAATGTAATCTTATTGACTCTTTTCAAGCATTTATTTAAAAAAAAAAAAAAAAAAAGTTTGTTTAGAGCTTGTGAGTGTTTCCCATCTAGTAGAACAAACAGAGAGCAAATGTTTGACTTTTTTTGTTTCACTTTAACTTATCGCAATACTCAGTGCAGGGTTGGATACAAAAAGTTCTTTTAAGAGTTTTCATTTAAACCCTAATAGAAATTGAAGTTTTATTAGTGATCCGATTGTGGTCAAACTCCGAGCAAATATCCGGGATCTTAGTTGGTGGATGGATGTAGAGACCTATTTCGTTAGATGGTTGAATTGTTTCTGAAGTCTAGGCTGCTGTCATCCATGGCTGATTGTGTTATTTTTATTTCTTCTCGGCAGGCTCCCGGCGTCTGTCCCCTCCCCCAGTAGAATGACCACCGCTGGTTCGGATGAGTATTTCCAAAGCTTGAACCATGCCGAGCAGACTTTCCGGAAAATGGAGAGTTACCTCCAGCAGAAGCAGCTCTGCGATGTCCTTCTCATTGCCGGGAATTACAAAATTCCCGCACACAGGTGAGCTCACCATGATGATATGGCGATCTATGTGGGCCCAAGCCAAGAGCAGTGGAGTAAGCTGGGGATTAACCATAGCACACGATTTACATTAACCACAACAAAAATAACCTTCCTCTCTTCATGTGCTATTACTGAGACAGTGGGGAGAAGGAAGAAGAGACGGTTAGAATTGCTCCATGTACTTACCAGTATTGGTTTTAATGGTTTTAAGGGGAGGGTTCCGTGTGACAAGTTGCTGGGAAGTTTTTGCATGTCATCAATAAAGTATATTTTGTAATAGCACATGAAGAGAGGAAGGTTATTTTTGTTGTGGTTACTGGAATCTGTAATACCAGAATCTCTCCTCAGAAGTCTGAGTGGTGCTACAAATTAATTGGTGGCCACCCGATCCTAGTTGTTGTGTACACGATTTACATGTTTTTCTTTATTACTTGGTGGTAAACCTTGAGAGATGGAATGGAGGGTTGGGTTGTGTAGGTTGTTACTGAGGCGACCATGAGAGATGGAATGGAGGGTTGGATTGTGTAGGTTGTTTCTGAGGCGACCTTGAGAGATGGAATGGAGGGTTGGGTTGTGTAGGTTGTTACTGAGGCGACCATGAGAGATGGAATGGAGGGTTGGATTGTGTAGGTTGTTTCTGAGGCGACCTTGAGAGATGGAATGGAGGGTTGGGTTGTGCAAGTTTGTTTCTGAGGCGACCATGAGAGATGGAATGGAGGGTTGGGTTGTGTAGGTTGTTACTGAGGCGACCTTGAGAGATGGAATGGAGGGTTGGGTTGTGTAGGTTGTTACTGAGGCGACCTTGAGAGATGGAATGGAGGGTTGGGTTGTATAGGTTGCTTTCGAGGCAACCTTGAGAGATGGAATGGAGGGTTGGGTTGTGTAGGTTGTTACTGAGGCGACCTTGAGAGATGGAATGGAGGGTTGGGTTGTGTAGGTTGTTATTGAGGCGACCTTGAGAGATGGAATGGAGGGTTGGGTTGTGTAGTTTGTTTCTGAGGCGACCATGAGAGATGGAATGGAGGGTTGGCTTGTGTAGGTTGTTACTGAGGCGACCATGAGAGATGGAATGGAGGGTTGGATTGTGTAGGTTGTTACTGAGGCGACCATGAGAGATGGAATGGAGGGTTGGATTGTGTAGGTTGTTTCTGAGGCGACCTTGAGAGATGGAATGGAGGGTTGGGTTGTGCAAGTTTGTTTCTGAGGCGGCCATGAGAGATGGAATGGAGGGTTGGGTTGTGTAGGTTGTTACTGAGGAGACCTTGAGAGATGGAATGGAGGGTTGGGTTGTGTAGGTTGTTACTGAGGTGAACTTGAGACATGGAATGAAGCATTGGGTTGTGTAGGTTGTTACTGAGGCAACCTTGAGAGATGGAATGGAGGGTTGGGTTGGGTAGGTTGTTACTGAGGCGACCTTGAGAGATGGAATGGAGGGTTGGGTTGTGTAGGTTGTTTCTGAGGCGACCTTGAGAGATGGAATGGAGGGTTGGGTTGTGCAAGTTTGTTTCTGAGGCGACCATGAGAGATGGAATGGAGGGTTGGGTTGTGTAGGTTGTTACTGAGGCGACCTTGAGAGATGGAATGGAGGGTTGGGTTGTGTAGGTTGTTACTGAGGCGACCTTGAGAGATGGAATGGAGGGTTGGGTTGTATAGGTTGCTTTCGAGGCAACCTTGAGAGATGGAATGGAGGGTTGGGTTGTGTAGGTTGTTACTGAGGCGACCTTGAGAGATGGAATGGAGGGTTGGGTTGTGTAGGTTGTTATTGAGGCGACCTTGAGAGATGGAATGGAGGGTTGGGTTGTGTAGGTTGTTTCTGAGGCGACCTTGAGAGATGGAATGGAGGGTTGGGTTGTGTAGTTTGTTTCTGAGGCGACCATGAGAGATGGAATGGAGGGTTGGATTGTGTAGGTTGTTACTGAGGCGACCATGAGAGATGGAATGGAGGGTTGGATTGTGTAGGTTGTTACTAAGCCGACCATGAGAGATGGAATGGAGGGTTGGATTGTGTAGGTTGTTTCTGAGGCGACCTTGAGAGATGGAATGGAGGGTTGGGTTGTGCAAGTTTGTTTCTGAGGCGGCCATGAGAGATGGAATGGAGGGTTGGGTTGTGTAGGTTGTTACTGAGGAGACCTTGAGAGATGGAATGGAGGGTTGGGTTGTGTAGGTTGTTACTGAGGCAACCTTGAGAGATGGAATGGAGGGTTGGGTTGGGTAGGTTGTTACTGAGGCGACCTTGAGAGATGGAATGGAGGGTTGGGTTGTGTAGGTTGTTTCTGAGGCGACCTTGAGAGATGGAATGGAGGGTTGGGTTGTGTAGGTTGATTCTGAGGCGACCATGAGAGATGGAATGGAGGGTTGGATTGTGTAGGTTGTTACTGAGGCGACTATGAGAGATGGAATGGAGGGTTGGATTGTGTAGGTTGTTTCTGAGGCGACCTTGAGAGATGGAATGGAGGGTTGGGTTGTGCAAGTTTGTTTCTGAGGCGACCATGAGAGATGGAATGGAGGGTTGGGTTGTGTAGGTTGTTACTGAGGCGACCTTGAGAGATTGAATGGAGGGTTGGGTTGTGTAGGTTGTTACTGAGGCGACCTTGAGAGATGGAATGGAGGGTTGGGTTTAGTGTTGGGCGAACAGTGTTCGCCACTGTTTGGGTTCTGCAGAACATCACCCTGTTCGGGTGATGTTCGAGTTCGGCCGAACACCTGACGGTGCTCGGCCAAACCGTTCGGCCACATGGCCGAACTAAGAGCGCATGGCCGAACGTTCCCCGAACGTTCGGCTAGCGCTGTGATTGGCCGAACGGGTCACGTGGTTCGGGCCCGAACGCGCTCTGATTGGCCGAACGGTCACGTGGTTCGGGTAAATAAATACCCGAACCACGTCATATCTCCGCCATTTCTCTGTGGGTTTAGCTTTGGGTAGGCAGGCAGGGTAGTTCGCTCTCCAGCCACGCTAGCCAGGGTCCCCCCCCAGTCATTGTGTGTCGCTGCTGGGAACAGTAGTACACCGCTCGCTCAGCCACACTATATATAGCATTGTTTACTGCCACTGTGTACCTCGCTCAGCCACGCTATATATAGCATTGTGTTTTCGGACACTCTGTGTACACGGCTTAGCCTGACTAATATAGCATTGTGTGTACTGCCACTGTGCACCTCGCTCAGCCACGCTATATATAGCATTGTGTTTTCTGACACTCTGTGTACACGGCTTAGCCTGACTAATATAGCATTGTGTGTACTGCCACTGTGCACCTCGCTCAGCCACGCTATATATAGCATTGTGTTTTCTGACACTCTGTGTACACGGCTTAGCCTGACTAATATAGCATTGTGTGTACTGCCACTGTGCACCTCGCTCAGCCACGCTATATATAGCATTGTGTTTTCTGACACTCTGTGTACACGGCTTAGCCTGGCTATATAGCATTGTGTGTACTGCCACTGTGCACCTCGCTCAGCCACGCTATATATAGCATTGTGTTTACTGCCACTCTGTGTACACCGCTCAGCCAGACTATATACCGTTGTTTACTGACACTCTGTGTACACCGCTCAGCCAGACTATATACCATTGTTTACTGACACTCTGTGTACACCGCTCAGCCTGACTATATAGCATTGTGTGTACTGCCACTGTGCACCTCGCTCAGCCACGCTATATACAGCATTGTGTTTTCTGACACTCTGTGTACACGGCTTAGCCTGACTAGATAGCATTGTGTGTACTGCCACTGTGCACCTCGCTCAGCCACGCTATATATAGCATTGTGTTTTCTGACACTCTGTGTACACGGCTTAGCCTGGCTATATAGCATTGTGTGTACTGCCACTGTGCACCTCGCTCAGCCACGCTATATATAGCATTGTGTTTACTGCCACTGTGTGTACACCGCTCAGCCAGACTATATACCGTTGTTTACTGACACTCTGTGTACACCGCTCAGCCTGACTATATAGCATTGTGTGTACTGCCACTGTGCACCTCGCTCAGCCACGCTATATATAGCATTGTGTTTTCTGACACTCTGTGTACACGGCTTAGCCTGACTAGATAGCATTGTGTGTACTGCCACTGTGCACCTCGCTCAGCCACGCTATATATAGCATTGTGTTTACTGCCACTCTGTGTACACCGCTCAGCCAGACTATATACCATTGTTTACTGACACTCTGTGTACACCGCTCAGCCAGACTATATACCATTGTTTACTGACACTCTGTGTACACCGCTCAGCCAGACTATATAGCATTGTGTGTACTGCCACTGTGCACCTCGCTCAGCCACGCTATATATAGCATTGTGTTTTCTGACACTCTGTGTACACGGCCTAGCCTGACTATATAGCATTGTGTGTACTGCCACTGTGCACCTCGCTCAGCCACGCTATATATAGCATTGTGTTTACTGCCACTCTGTGTACACCGCTCAGCCAGACTATATACCATTGTTTACTGACACTCTGTGTACACCGCTCAGCCTGACTATATAGCATTGTGTGTACTGCCACTGTGCACCTCGCTCAGCCACGCTATATATAGCATTGTGTTTTCTGACACTCTGTGTACACGGCCTAGCCTGACTATATAGCATTGTGTGTACTGCCACTGTGCACCTCGCTCAGCCACGCTATATATAGCATTGTGTTTACTGCCACTCTGTGTACACCGCTCAGCCAGACTATATACCATTGTTTACTGACACTCTGTGTACACCGCTCAGCCAGACTATATACCATTGTTTACTGACACTCTGTGTACACCGCTCAGCCTGACTATATAGCATTGTGTGTACTGCCACTGTGCACCTCGCTCAGCCACGCTATATATAGCATTGTGTTTTCTGACACTCTGTGTACACGGCCTAGCCTGACTATATAGCATTGTGTGTACTGCCACTGTGCACCTCGCTCAGCCACGCTATATATAGCATTGTGTTTACTGCCACTCAGTGTACACCGCTCAGCCAGACTATATACCGTTGTTTACTGACACTCTGTGTACACCGCTTAGCCAGACTATATAGCATTGTGTGTACTGCCACTCTGTTTACACGGCTCAGCCAGACTATATAGCATTGTGTGTACTGCCACTCTGTGTACACGGCTCAGCCAGACTATATAGCATTGTGTTTACTTCCACTCTGTGTCTGCTGGGCCTGGGAACAGTAGTACACCGCTCACCCGCCACTGTATAGCATTGTGCTCTGTGTCGCTGCTGGGAATAGTGGTACACCGCTCACCCGCCACTGTATAGCATTGTGCTCTGTGTCGCTGCTGGGAATAGTGGTACTGTATAGCATTTCTGTACTGCCACTGTACTGCTGCCAGTCAGCGTGTACAGTAAGGATAAGTGAAATGAGGAAGAAATCCGGTGAAAGAGGAAGGGGCAAGGGAAGAGGTGTTTCCCCTGACGGTTCACGTACAGGCCACAGGGGAGCACCCAAGAAAACCCACTCAATACCGCCCATGTTGTCCAGGACAACAACCCTCACAAATCCAAAAGAACAGGACCAGATAATTACTTGGATGGCCTCTCAAGCGTCCAGCAGTGGGTTAAGCAGCACCAGCACATCACGCACGAGGTCCGAGTCCTCAGCCAGTTACAAGGAGCCAGTGGGCACAAAGCTGACACAACCGGCAGTGACACCACGCACACAACTGCCAGATAACCAGTCCGATGAATTACCTCAGGACACAATGGGGTATTCGCAGGAGCTATTCCCAGCCCAACAAACTTCCACCTTTCAAAGGTCAATGGAGGAACAGCCAGAAATGTTGTGCCCGGATTCACAACCATTAACTGTGGGAAATGCACCGCGCACTGAAATACAAGGCGAGTCCGAGGAGGACTCGGAAACCCAAATCCCAGAGCAAGTTGGGCAGGAGGGGTTGCAATTGCAGGAGGTCGGCCGACAAGATCTGGAAGACGACGTTGGAGTGAGCTGCGCAGAGGTTGTTCTTGGGAGCTCTACTCCACGGCGGCGGCCCCCCACAATGACATATGACGAGTTTCAGGAGATGGAAGAGGAGGGTATGGACAATGTGGACATAGACCCAGATTTTGTTTGTGACCGAGAACATCGCCGTCGTAGCAGCAGCACAGATGAGTCTGTTGAAGAACCCACTGCTGCCCGAGTTCGCCTTGTGCCACAAGGTAGGCGGCGCGCAATTTCAGGCACCGCAAGCATGGAAGTTCAAGTGAGAGGCAAAAGAGGCGCAAACAGAAATCGCCAGCAAGGCAGGTGCTCCAAAGTCTGGGCTTTCTTTGAAGACTGCACTGAGGATGTTACCATGGCGATTTGCAAGGTGTGCAAGACCCGCCTGAGCAGGGGGAAAAGTATTAACAACCTCTCCACCACCAGCATGAGCCGCCACATGCTATCCAAACATCCCACTCTGTGGGCAAACTCGGCAGGACAGGGTACCAGCAACACTGCCTCCCTTGGGTTCACCAGACTCACCACCAGACCCGCCTCAGCAGCAGCAGTAGCCCAGCCATTGCGTGGTTCGCAACATTCACAAACATCAGACGACGCTGACACTGTCACTTTCCGGAGTAGTGCTCTTGAGGTCTCCCAGTGTTCATCAAACACAACAACCAACAGCCCTTCCGTGTGCAGCGCTACGGTTCAGTTGTCTGTGTCGGAGATGTTTGAGCGCAAGAGGAAATTGCCAGCAAATGACCCCCGGGCCGTGGCAGTAACAGCCAGCATAGCCAAGCTTCTGGCCTGCGAAATGCTGCCATATCGAGTGGTGGAGACAAACCGCTTCAAGGGCATGATGTCAGTGGCCATCCCACGTTACGTGGTTCCCAGCCGCTACCACTTTGCACGCTCTGCAGTGCCTGAGTTGCATGAGCACGTGGTCAGCAAAATAACCCGAAGCTTGAAGAATGCCGTTGCCTGCAAGGTTCACCTCACCACTGACACCTGGACGAGTGCGTTCGGCCAGGGTCGATACATCTCCCTTACCGCGCACTGGGTGAACCTTGTGGAGCCTGGCAGCGATTCCTCACCTGCTACGGCGCGGGTGTTGCCCACGCCGCAAACAGCTGCACCGCCGTCCCTCCCACTGGATAACAACAGCAGCACCTACCTCTCTGACTCCTTCTCCTCCAACGCATCTCAAAGCTGTACCTCATCCGGAAACGCTAACCCAGCAGCAGTAGGATCGTGGAAGCAGTGCAGCACAGCTGTTGGCATGCGTCAGCAAGCGTTGCTGAAGCTGATCTGCCTTGGGGATAAGCAGCACACAGGGGAGGAAATTTGGAAGGGAATAAAGGAACAGACGGATTTGTGGCTGGCACCGCTGGACCTGAAACCGGGCATGGTTGTGTGTGATAATGGGAGTAATCTCATTCGCGCTTTAAGGTTGGCTAAGCTGACACACATCCCTTGCCTGGCGCACGTGATGAACCTAGTAGTTCAGCGGTTCCTGAGGACATACCCAGGCGTGGCCGATCTTCTGTTGAAGGTGCGTCGAGTGGCCAAACATTGTGGAACTTCCAGTACTGCTTCGGGGGCACTCGCCAAGATGCAGGAGCGCTTCAATCTCCCCCACCATCGCTTGCTGTGTGATGTCCCTACGCGCTGGAATTCTACGCTGCACATGCTAGCCCGCTTTTGCGAGCAGAAGAGTGCAGTGGTCCAGTACATGACGGCGCAGTACCGAGGCGCATCCGGCCAGCTGCCAAGCTTCTGTGGATCCGATTGGGCCAACATGTTGGACCTCTGCCAAGTCCTCCAAAATTTTGAGCAATCCACGTTGCTTGTGAGCAGTGACAACTCTTCAGTCAGCATTACCATACCACTGCTGTGTTTACTGAAGAGGTCAATTTTGAAAATCAAGGAAACAGCTGTCATGATGCAACTGGGGGAATCTGAAGGAGAAAACGATCAGCGTGATGGTACCAACATCAGGCCATCCGCCTCAGGAAACGCTGGCCCCAGCAGCTATGACGAAGAAGAGGAGGAGGAACAGCTGGAGTTGGAGCAGGAATTTCATGCCACCACTGACGAGGGCCAGAGCGGTGCACGTTGGACTTCCACAATTCAGCGCGAATGGTCAGCAGAAGCAGACCAGGAGGAAGGTGACGACTATGATGCATCACAACAACTATCACAACGCTCACAAGAGGATGATGAGGATTCTGGTAGGACTCTGGCACACATGGCTCAATTCATGCTAGACTGCATTGAACGCGACCCACGCATTGTGCGCATTCTGGACAACACCAATTACTGGGTTTATACCCTTCTGGATCCACGGTACAAACACAATGTTCCAAAACTGCTTGAAGAAAGAGTCAGACAGGTCAAAATGGAACAATACCAGCAGGCCCTTGTGGAGACTTTAGAGAGGAGATTGACATCCTCCCCCTCCTCTAGCCAGTTGTACGCCGACAGACTGACTTCCGCAAACCCAGGACGACCAGGAGGGCAGCAAACAACGCAAGCCGCAGCTAGTGCCCAAAAGGGAATGGTATCGGCAGTGTCCTTGGAGTGGGAAAATTTTCTGACACCCATGCAGCAGCAGCCCACTGAACAGCAAGCATGCAGATCCACCTCCAACACCGATCGCCTGGAGAAGATGGTCAAGGACTACATGTCAGATGACGTAGCTGTGTCGAACAATCCATCTGCACCCTTCAACTATTGGGTATCGAAGCTAGACACCTGGCACGAACTGGCAATGTACGCAATAGAGGTGCTGGCTTGCCCGGCAGCCAGCGTTATGTCGGAACGCTGTTTCAGTGCTGCCGGAGGCATCGTCACAGATCGGCGTATCCGCCTCTCCACAGAAAATGTAGACCGTCTGACTCAAATTAAAATGAATCAATCCTGGATTGGAAATAACTACGCAACACTCCAGGACCCCAACCAAGTAACATGACCAATGAACATCTTGGATGGTGTAGCGTTTCCGGTCCCTGTTTATTGAACCTCTCATCTGTATTACATTTATGACTGCATGGCGGCAAAAAGCATTGCTGCTATATCCGCACGCTTTTTGTCCTCATGCAAGGCCTGGGTTGTTGTGTCTCAAAAAGCATGGCCTTCTCCTCCTGCGCCTCCTCGTGTTCCATCACGTCTGCTGCTGCTGGGTTAGCGTTGCCGCGTGGTCCCTGTTTATTGAACCACTTATCTTTATTACATTTATGACTGCATGGCGGTACAAAGCATGCTATCCGCACGCTTTTTGTCCTCATGCAAGGCCTGGGTTGTTGTGTCTCAAAAAGCATGGCCTTCTCCTCCTGCGCCTGCTCCTGTTCCATCACGTGTGCTGCTGCTGCTGCTGGGTTAGCGTTGCCGGTCCCTGTTTATGGAACCTCTTATCTTTATTACATTTATGACTGCATGGCGGTACAAAGCATGCTATCCGCATGCTTCTTGTCCTCATGCAAGGCCTGGGTTGTTGTGTCTCACAAAGCGTGGCCTTCTCCTCCTGCGCCTCCTCCTGTTCCATCACGTCTGCTGCTGCTGGGTTAGCGTTGCCGCGTGGTCCCTGTTTATTGAACCACTTATCTTTATTACATTTATGACTGCATGCCGGTACAAAGCATGCTATCCGCATGCTTCTTGTCCTCATGCAAGGCCTGGGTTGTTGTGTCTCAAAGCGTGGCCTTCTCCTCCTGCGCCTCCTCCTGTTCCATCACGTGTGCTGCTGCTGCTGCTGGGTTAGCGTTACCGGTCCCTTTTCGTGGAACCTCTTCTCTGTATTACATTTATGACTGCATGGCGAAAAAAAGCATGTTACCTGTGCAAAGAAACATGACATTTTCCACATTTAAAAGACAGTTTTTCCTTTGAAACTTTACAATCAATTTTCTCAAAAACTATAAGCTCTTTTTGCAAAAAATTTTTTTCCTCTTGTACCCACTCCCAAGGTGCACATACCCTGTAAATTTGGGGTATGTAGCATGTAAGGAGGCTTTACAAAGCACAAAAGTTCGGGTCCCCATTGACTTCCATTATGTTCGGAGTTCGGCTCGAACACCCGAACATCGCGGCCATGTTCGGCCTGTTCGGCCCGAACCCGAACATCTAGATGTTCGCCCAACACTAGTTGGGTTGTGTAGGTTGTTACTGAGGCGACCTTGAGAGTAGTGGTGCTCAAATACCCCTTTTTAAAATTCGAGTTTGGTCGAATTCGAATAGTAAATTATTCGAGGTCAGTCGAATATTCGAGTCGAATAAATTTTACTATTCGATTCGACCTCGGACTTCGACCTCACTATTCGAGTTGGTATTCGAGCTCATTATTCGAGCTGACTATTCGAATTGGCCTTAAATAGCTTCCCAACACTTGTTTTGAGGGTGAATGATGCAAGAAACATATTTTTTTCCAAGTAACAACAGCAAGTGATTATGTGGGGATGTTCCTTTAAAAAAAAAAAAAGGTGAAAAGAGAAGTTGTGTCCAGAATTTTGTTCAGTACTGTATATACTTCTTCTTCTTCTTCTTCATCTTCTATATCTTCTTCTTCTTCTTCTATATCTTCTTCTTCATCTTCTTCTTCTTCTTCATCTTCATCTTCTTCATCTTCATCTTCTTCATCTTCTTCATCTTCATCTTCTTCATCATCTTCTTTATCTTCTTCTTCTTCATCTTCATCTTCTTCATCTTCTTCTTCATCTTCTTCATCTTCATCTTCTTCATCTTCATCTTCTTCATCTTCTTCATCTTCATCTTCTTCATCTTCTTCTTCTTCATCTTCATCTTCTTCATCTTCTTCTTCATCTTCTTCATCTTCTTCATCTTCTTCTTCATCTTCTTCATCTTCTTCATCTTCTTCTTCTTCTTCTTCTTCTTCTTCTTCTTCTTCATCTTCTTCTTCTTCATCTTCTTCTATATCGTCTTCTTCTTCACTTATTTCTCTTTTCATTTTTTTTTTTTTAAAGAAATGCAGCTATTTTTGAGCGTAACAACAAATAGCTGGTGGCGCACGCACGTTGGAAGCGCCATTGTATGTGCTCCCTGGCAGTGGAAACACACAGACAGCAGGAGGTAAATTCAGCAGCAGGAGGAGGAGGATGAGTGTGTGGCAGCATGCAGTCAATGAGGCAGGCAGCGTGACATAATAGCCCTGGTACCTAGCGGTGATACCAGGGCTGTAAATAAACACAACAGGAGGTCCCAGACAGCGGTCGTGCAGCCCACATTGTGTCCAATACACAACTGGGACAACACAGTTTTCAACCCGGGCACCTCAGAAAAATTAAACCTTTTTTTGTAATGGTTTTGTAGTTTTGGTTTTACAACCAATTACACAGATATATAGCTATTTTTTGACGTAATAGCTGGTGGCAGAGTGGCAGCAGAAGGTAAATCTGTGTACCCTGGCGGTGGGAAACACAGACAGACAGCAGCAGCAGCAGGAGGAGGAATGGAGGAGTAATTATGTGAGCAGCTATTGTTTGACGTAATAGCTGGTGGCAGTGTGGCAGCAGAAGGTAATTCTGTGTACCCTGGCAGTGGGAAACACAGACAGACAGCAGCAGCAGGAGGAATGGAGGAGTAGTGTGAGTGTGGCAGCAGGTAGGCAGCGTGACATAATAGCCCTGGTACCTAGCGGTGATACCAGGCCGTAAATAAACACAACAGGAGGTCCCAGACAGCGGTCGTGCAGCCCACATTGTGTCCAATACACAACTGGGACAACACAGTTTTCAACCCGGGCACCTCAGAAAAATTAAACCTTTTTTTGTAATGGTTTTGTAGTTTTGGTTTTACAACCAATTACACAGATATATAGCTATTGTTTGACGTAATAGCTGGTGGCAGAGTGGCAGCAGAAGGTAAATCTGTGTACCCTGGCGGTGGGAAACACAGACAGACAGCAGCAGCAGCAGCAGGAGGAGGTATGGAGGAGCAGTGTGAGTGTGGCAGCAGGTAGGCAGCGTGACATAATAGCCCTGGTACCTAGCGGTGATACCAGGGCTGTAAATAAACACAACAGGAGGTCCCAGACAGCGGTCGTGCAGCCCACATTGTGTCCAATACACAACTGGAACAACACAGTTTTCAACCCGGGCACCTCAGAAAAATTAAACCTTTTTTTTTTTTAATGGTTTGTTTGGTTTTGGTTTTGCAACCAATATAGCTATTGTTTGACGTAATAGCTGGTGGCAGAGTGGCAGCAGAAGAAGGTAATTCTGTGTACCCTGGCAGTGGGAAACACAGACAGACAGCAGAAGGGCAGTACACAGCAGCCCACTGTAGGTGTAAAATGTGTGGCTGCAGGCGACGTAATAGTCAAAGTGAACCAGGCTGGCTTAGTGAGCAGGAGCCAGGAGGTGGTAAAGGGTGGTAAGGCACATTAACGATGCTTCCGGCAGCCAGTTCATGTCCCCCTCTCGCCGACAACAGGGGCCAGGAACTCGCCTTCCACCCACGCCTGGTTCATCTTCAGAAACGTCAGTCTGTCCACAGACTTGTGAGACAGACGTGAGCGTTTCTCGGTGACCACGCCACCAGCTGCACTGAAGCAGCGCTCGGACAGCACGCTGGAAGGGGGGCAGGACAGCACTTCCAGGGCGTACTGCGCTAGCTCGCTCCAGATCTCCATGCGCATGACCCAATACTCCATGGGATCAACAGGGGCATCGCTGTCAAGCCCGCTGTACGACCCCATGTAGTCAGCCACCATGCGGGTCAGGCGCTGGCTGTGACCGGAGGAGGATGCTGCTGCATGCATCTCCTCTCTAGTCACTGCTGCCGGAGCCTCTACAGTCCTGTAGAGCTCGTGGCTGAGAGACAGCAGGTCTGTGGGGCGCTTGCTGCTGCTGGATGCAGGCACCTGCTGCTGCCTCTGTGCTGGCTGCTGGACAGTGGGGGTGGAAGGCTGGGGGAAGGCTTCCTCCAAGCGCTCAACAAGGGCCTGCTGCAAGCTCCTTATTTGTTGCGCTGGGTCTCCTCCTGCAGGCGGCAGGAACTGGCTCAACTTCCCCTTGAGGCGTGGGTCCAACATCATGCTGATCCAGATGTCCTCCCTCTGCTTCATCTGGATCACCCTGGGGTCCCTGCGCAGGCACGTCAGCATGTGCGCTGCCATTGGGAAGAGGCGGGCCACGTCTGCTGGCACATCGACGTCAGTGCTGTCCTCATCCTCCTCCTCTGCCGCCTCATCCTCTCTCCACCCCCGCACCAACTCAGCTGCGCTGTGCTGATCCCCCTCATCAGCAGCCAGGTCAGGGACCTCCACCAAGTCCTCCTCCTCCTCCCCCTCAGAGGTGGACTGCGCAGCTGGTTGCCGCTCCTGCTGGTCCAAGGCTGCCGCTCCCTGTTCCAGCAAAGCATCGAGGGCCCTGTTCAGCAGAGAAACCAGGGGCACCCACTCGCAGACCATAGCATGGTCCCTGCTCACCATGTTTGTGGCCTGCAGGAAGGGAGCCAGCACAAAGCACACCTGCTGCATGTGCCTCCAGTCATCATCGGGGACGATGGACGGGATGTTGCTGGTCTTGTCCCTTCTCTGAGCTGCGGAAACAGTGGCCAGGGCAAGGTACTGGTTGACAGCGTGCCTCTGTTCAACCAGACGCTCCAACATCGCCAGGGTGGAGTTCCAGCGAGTCGGAACGTCAATGATCAGCCGATGGCGTGGCAGATCCAGCTCCTTTTGCACGTCTTCCAGGCTCGCACAGGCTGCAGCCGAGCGCCGGAAGTGACGCACAACATTCCTTGCCGTTTCCAGCAGTTCGCCCATCCCCTGGTAGGTGCGCAGGAACTTCTGCACCACCAGGTTCAGCACGTGGGCAAGACAGGGGATGTGGGTCAGGCTTCCCCTGTCTATGGCAGCAACCAAATTGGCCCCATTGTCGGACACCACCTCTCCGACTCTGAGGCCTCTGGGGGTCAGCCAAATCCTCTCCTGCTCCTGGAGTTTGGCCAACACGTGGGCTGCCGTCAGCTTGGTCTTGCCAAGGCTGACCAAGTGCAGCAGCGCTTGGCAGTGGCGGGCCTTCACGCTGCTGCTGAGGCGGGGGGTTTGGCCAGGTGTGGCGGAGGATGGCAGAGGATCGGAGGAACCCGCTGCAGTTCCCCTGACCCTGCGGGGTGGCACCACCCACTGTGTTGCTGCTGCTGCTGCTGTGCCCGCTGCTGCTCTCCCATCCTCACCCCCTTCCACCAAGCTGACCCAGTGGACAGTGAAGGACAGGTAGCGGCCTGTCCCGAAGCGGCTGCTCCAGGAGTCCATGGTGACGTGGACCCTTTCACCAACCGCGTGCTCCAGCCCTCGCTCCACATTGGCCATCACAAAGCGGTGCGGTGCAGGAATGGCCTTGCGGGCGAAGAAGTGTCTGCTGGGGAGCTGCCAGTCTGGGGCTGCGCAAGCAAGCAGCGCCCGCATGTCGCTCCCCTCCTGCACGAGCGTGTACGGCAGGAGTTGGGAGCACATGGCCCGTGCCAGCAAGCCGTTCAGCTGCCGCACGCGACGGCTGCTGGGAGGCAGAGCCCTAACCACCCCCTGGAAGGACTCGCTCAAAAGGCTCTGGCGTGGCCTTTTGCTGACACGGGAATCAGCAGACACAGCGGAGGAGGCCACTGAGGACTGGCTGCCAGAACAGGCCTCAGTGTCGGCGGCAGGAGTTGCAGAGGGGGGAGGAGCAGTGCGTTTCCGCACTCCTGCTGGTGCTGCTGGAGGAGCAGGAGGGCGGGTGGCTGCTGTTGCTGCTGCTGCTGCTGAAGGCTGTGCAGTGATGGGTGTGGTGCCACTGCCAGCACCAGATGCCTTCAGCCTCTGGAACTCCTCATGCTGGTGGAAATGTTTAGCCGCAAGGTGGTTGATGAGCGAGCTGGTGCTGAACTTTAAGGGGTCTGCACCTCTGCTCAACTTCCGCTGACAGTGGTTGCAAGTGGCGTACTTGCTGTACACAGTGGGCATGGTGAAAAAGCGCCAGATTGGTGACAGAAACATCCCCCTACGGCATGGAAGCGCTGCTGCCTGTCTCCCTGTGGTGGTTGGGGGGGGGGCTTGGGTGCGGCTGGTGGTGGTACTGGCTGATGCTGCTGCTGCTGCTGCTGAGCCTGAGACACCAGCAGGCTGTGGGACGCTGCCAATGCTTGCAATGATGCGCCTCCTTGCAAGGCCCACAAGCGCATCCTCCTCCTCCTCCGAGCTGCTGAGGACGACATCCCCTGGAGGTGGTGGCACCCAGTCTCTGTCTGTCACCGGGTCATCACCATCATCCTCCCCCTCCTGAAACATGTCCTGCTGGGATGATGACCCCCCAAACTCCTCTCCTGATGCATGGATGGGCTGCTTGACTGTCGCCACAGTCTTGCTGTCCAATCCCTCATCCCCCAAAGTGCCCATCAGCATCTCCTCCTCCAAATCGCCAACAACAGCAGACAATTGACTCATCATGCCTGGGGTCAAAAGAGTGCTGAATGACAGGTCGGCGACTGACGGTGAACTGGCCTCCTCCCCAGACCCTGCTGGGCGGCTGCTGCGAACAGGGGTGGTGGTGGTGGTGGTGGTGGTGGTGAGGGTGGAGGCCTCGGATGCAGAGCTGATGGCGGGCTGCTCATCCTCCGTCATGAGTTGCACCACAGCGTCTGCATCCTTTTCCTCAATGGGACGTTTCCGACCCGGCTGGAGGAAAATGGGAGCAGGTGCTACACGCTGCTGCTGCTGTGTCTCTGCAGCGTGAGTTGCAGATGCTCCTGCTGGGCGGCGCCCAAGGCGTCCACGGCCAGTGGCTATGGGAGGAATGTTAGCCACTGACGCTGCTGCTGCTGCTGCGGAACTGTGCATGGTGGCGCGCCCGCGGCCGCGGCTTGCCACAATGCTGCTCCCTCTCCTCCTGATTCCCTTGCTGCCCTTCCCCTTGCCCAAACCGCGCTGGCTGCCACTTCCAGACATCTTCAATGTTTTGGGCGTATAGACAAAAGTTTTTTAAAAGGGCGGGTGAAAAGTGGGGTACTTTAATGGAGTGGGTTGGTTGGTGAGGTGACTGAGTGAGTGTCCCCTAGTACAGTAAGTAAGTAGTAACAGTCAGGAAGTACAACTAGCAGTTACAATAATCAGTAGTAATCACAAGTAAATTTAGTGTGTGTACACTCAGACAGTGAGTGCACGCAGGCAGGAGCTAGTAGCCTATGAACACAGTGACTGAGTGTCCTAGACTCCTAGTACAGTAAGAGTAAGTAGTAACAGTAAGTAGAACTAACTAATTACAATAATCAATCAGCGATCAGAAGGAAATGGAGTGTGGGTGTGTGTACACTCAGACAGTGAGTGCACGCAGGCAGGAGCTAGTAGCCTATGAACACAGTGACTGAGTGTCCTAGACTCCTAGTACAGTAAGAGTAAGTAGTAACACCAGTAAGTAGAACTAACTAATTACAATAATCAATCAGCGATCAGAAGGAAATGGAGTGTGGGTGTGTGTACACTCAGACAGTGAGTGCACGCACGCAGGAGCTAGTAGCCTATGAACACAGTGACTGAGTGTCCTAGACTCCTAGTACAGTAAGAGTAAGTAGTAACACCAGTAAGTAGAACTAACTAATTACAATAATCAATCAGCGATCAGAAGGAAATGGAGTGTGGGTGTGTGTACACTCAGACAGTGAGTGCACGCAGGCAGGAGCTAGTAGCCTATGAACACAGTGACTGAGTGTCCTAGACTCCTAGTACAGTAAGAGTAAGTAATAACAGTAAGTAGAACTAACTAATTACAATAATCAATCAGCGATCAGAAGGAAATGGAGTGTGGGAGTGTGTACACTCAGACAGTGAGTGCACGCAGGCAGGAGCTAGTAGCCTATGAACACAGTGACTGAGTGTCCTAGACTCCTAGTACAGTAAGAGTAAGTAGTAACAGTAAGTAGAACTAACTAATTACAATAATCAATCAGCGATCAGAAGGAAATGGAGTGTGGGTGTGTGTACACTCAGACAGTGAGTGCACGCAGGCAGGAGCTAGTAGCCTATGAACACAGTGACTGAGTGTCCTAGACTCCTAGTACAGTAAGAGTAAGTAGTAACACCAGTAAGTAGAACTAACTAATTACAATAATCAATCAGCGATCAGAAGGAAATGGAGTGTGGGTGTGTGTACACTCAGACAGTGAGTGCACGCACGCAGGAGCTAGTAGCCTATGAACACAGTGACTGAGTGTCCTAGACTCCTAGTACAGTAAGAGTAAGTAATAACAGTAAGTAGAACTAACTAATTACAATAATCAATCAGCGATCAGAAGGAAATGGAGTGTGGGTGTGTGTACACTCAGACAGTGAGTGCACGCACGCAGGAGCTAGTAGCCTATGAACACAGTGACTGAGTGTCCTAGACTCCTAGTACAGTAAGAGTAAGTAATAACAGTAAGTAGAACTAACTAATTACAATAATCAATCAGCGATCAGAAGGAAATGGAGTGTGGGTGTGTGTACACTCAGACAGTGAGTGCACGCACGCAGGAGCTAGTAGCCTATGAACACAGTGACTGAGTGTCCTAGACTCCTAGTACAGTAAGAGTAAGTAGTAACAGTAAGTAGAACTAACTAATTACAATAATCAATCAGCGATCAGAAGGAAATAGAGTGTGTGTTGTGTGTGTACACTCAGACAGTGAGTGCGCACACGCAGGAGCTAGTAGTCTATATGAACAGTGACAGTGAGTGTCCCTACGGGTACAGTAAGAGTAAGTAGTAAGTAAGTACAACTAACAATAATCAATCAGTAATCAGAAGGAAATAGAGTGTGTGTACACACAGACAGTGAGTGAGTGCACACACGCAGGAGCTAGCTAGTAGCCTATAAACAGTGACAGTCAGTGAGTGTCCTACTCCTAGTACAGTATAACTACAATACTATTAGTAAAGGACAGCAGAAATACTGGTATAGATGAGAGAAATAAACAGAGGACAGCTGCCCACAGAGGCAAGGCCCCCCTGAGGCCTAAACCTGTAAGCTTGCAGCAGCTGCCTGCAGTTCTCTAATGTAACACACAAGCTACTAACTAAAATACAATGTCTATCTAACTAACAACAATATAGGTGTATATGGCAGGTGTAGGTGAGCAAAAACGCTAGGTAAATGACCACAATAGAGCACTTGCTAAGCTAAAGCACAAAGGAGCAACTCTCTCTCTGTACAAGTCTCAGGCAAGCATGGAAAAACCTAAAATGGCGGCCGCTATTTATAGGGTAGGGGCTGGCCAGGGTCCCCCTCTGTGATTGGCTGCCGTCAGAGGGCCTGGGAGCCCTCTGATTGGCTCTAAGGACATCAATCTGGGCTATGACGCTATTCGAGCTCGGTACCGAGCTCGAATAGCGCCGGTTTGCTCGAATAGCTCGAATAGTGAATGGGCTATTCGAGTGTACTCGGATAGCCCATTCGAATAGCTCCAGCTATTCGGAGCTCGAATACCGAGCTCGAATAGCTGAAAAAGAGCTCGAATATTCGAGCTACTCGAATATTCGAGCTCTGCTGAGCACCACTGCTTGAGAGATGGAATGGAGGGTTGGGTTGTGTAGGTTGTTTCTGAGGCGACCTTGAGAGATGGAATGGAGGGTTGGGTTGTGTAGGTTGTTTCTGAGGCGACCTTGAGAGATTGGAATGGAGGGTTGGGTTGTGTAGGTTGTTTCTGAGGCGACCTATAGAGATGGAATGGATGGTTGGGTTGTGTAGGTTGTTACTGAGGTGTCCTTGAGAGATGGAATGGAGGGTTGGGTTGTGTAGGTAGTTTCTGAGGCGACCTTGATAGATGGAATGGAGGGTTGGGTTGTGTAGATTGTTACTGAGGTGAACTTGGGACATGGAATGAAGCATTGGGCTGTGTAGGTTATTTCTGAGGCAACCTTGAGAGATGGAATGGAGGGTTGGGTTGTGTAGGTTGTTACTGAGGTGAACTTGAGAAATGGAATGGAGGGTTGGGTTGTGTAGGTTGCTTCCGAGGCGAGAACAACTTTTCACATTGAGTATAACGCAGGCCTGCTGTCTCCTGCAAAACTCTGATTGGTGGATTGAATAGGACATATGATGTGCATTACAAACACCCTGAAGCGAACACAGTGAATCCAGCGCAGGAGACTTGGGCACACAGTGAGTAGCTTCGGCGCCGTCAGAAGACGGAGCTGAAGTTACTTTTAAAACACAATCATTTGGCCTCCAGCAATAGCTGGGAGCCGAATGATTTAATTCCCCAACATCCATGGCGGCCTGGAGGGGGAATAGTAATTAACACGGCCGGGACTTGTGCAGCAGCAGGATCCGCCATATACCGGCTGTATCCTGAGCCCAAGTCTCCCGCGTCGATTCCTCTCATACGCCCCTGAAGTGACATCAGACACAATGAAATACACAGGGCCAGTTCTAGACTTTTTGCTGCCTGAAGCAATACATTGTGAGGATGCCCCCCCCCCCCCACCACCACCACCACCATATGTGTGTAAAGCCGGACCGGAGAGGGGAGACTCATGAGGCTGTGCATTGCAGGTACTGGCACTACGCTTACCTTTCTCTGCTTTCTCCAAGACGGCATCTTCTTCCTGCCGGTCATGTGCTGCAGGGGTGGGCCGAAATGTTGCATGTGCGAAATTTCGCATCGAAATTCGCAATTACGCATCGTAATCGTAATGCAAAATTTCAGAGAAAATCATAATTGATTTCGTATGAAATAGTAGTATTTCATCATTTCGCTTAATTTTTCACATACTTTTTGCGAAATTTCGCATAATTTCATGCCGAGTTTAGAGGTTAACCGTTTCTGCCGCCCGGACGTGAAGTTCACGTCCGGGCGGCTGCTCTGCTGCGCTCCCGTGCCGTGACCCCGTGGTGTCCCTCGGTAGCCCTGTGATCAGTGAACGGTAACCTGGTTCCCGATCACCGATCCGTGTCCCCCGCAGAAAAACGAAGCGATCTTACCAGAGGCTTCAGTTTTTCTGCCCGGAAAAATTTCCGCATCCCCCTTGTACTTCCGCTTAGCGAGAAGCACAAGGAGGGTAAAAAAAAAAAAAAATGAAAGTGGCCATCTTGTGGCCAAATAGTAAAACTACATCTACATACATTTTACATTACAATTTACACATATAATAACAATTAAAAATTAACTGTTTATTTCCCACACCAAAATATCACCCAAATAAAATTTTTAATGGAAAAAAAAAATTACAATTAAAAAAAAAATAAAAATAAAAAAAATAAATAAAAAAGACGCAAATAGTTACCTAAGGGTCTGAACTTTTTAAATATGCATGTGAAGGGGGTATACTACGACCATTTTTAAAATTATAATCTTGTAAATAGTGATGGACACAAAATGGAAAAAATGCACCTTTATTTCCAAATAAAATATTGGCACCATACATTGTGATAGGGACAAAATTTAAATGGTGTCATAACCGAGACAAACGGGCAAATAAAATACATAGGTTTTAATTATGGTAGCATGGATTATTTTAAAGCTATAATGGTCGAAAACTGAGAAATAATGATTTTTTTTCCATTTTTTTCTTATTAATCCTATTAAAATGCATTTATAAAAACATTCTTAGCAAAATGTACCACTTAAAGAAAGCCCAATTAGTGGCGGAAAAAACAAGATATAGATCAATAAATTGTGATAAGTAGTGATAAAGTTATTAGCGAATGAATGGGAGGTGAAAATTGCTCTGATGCATAAGGTGAAAAATCCCAGTGGGCTGAAATGGATAATAGTAAAGCCCCCCATACAAGCTATTGCTACCAAAATTGCTACATATGTTAGGCAAATTAGTGGGTATAAGTCACACAAATAATTTTTCAAGAAGACATTGTAGTTTTTGAGAAAATCGATTTTAAAAAATGCAAAGCAAAATAGTTTTTAAACTGTCATTTTTCTGAGTGTTTCTCCCAAAAATGTTTGACTTGTACCCACGATTCTCCTTAACATATGTAGCAATTTGGTGTCAGTTAGCATGTATCGGGGCTTTGGTAATCACTGCCAAACTCGGCAAGAAATTACGCAAAATTTCACAAAATTTTATGCCAAATTACACGAAATCAATTACATTTGCAAATCGTAATTACTTATAAGCGTAATTGTGAAAATGTACGTGAAATTTCGCAAAATCGTAATTTGTTGATTACGATTATCACTAATGTGCTGCGCCGCATCACCTACCATCTGTCAGCAGAGTAGCGATGGGATCACCAGCCCTTCTTCCTCTCTGACTACGTCAATGCCTCGTGTGACCCGGCAACATGTAACAGGTCACATGAGGCACCGCTGTAGCCATGGATTCTGGACGGCGGATGGAGATCCCATCGCTGGAACGCTGAGAGCAGGTGAGAGAAGCATTGCCATGCATTCTAGGGAGAGGGAAGCAGGGGGTGTGAGGAGGGGGACATTAGGGGAAGGAAGCCACCTCTTGCCATTGTTAAAATGTGTGCATCAGATACCTATCACGTGCCAGCAGGGAGAGCACACAGCTAGTTCTGCAATATGAGTGCACCAAATACCCCTTGCAGGGCATAGGCAAACGTAGGGGGGATTACAGCTGCCCAGAATCCCCCCTCAGACCAGGACCGGTGCAGTGTCTGGGGACAGGCAAAAGTTGAGACACCAGAATATCTGCAGGTATCCTGCAGCTCACAGCACTGCCCTCTTTCTTTCCCTGCTATAGATGACTTTAGATGTGGCAGCAGCGTGTGTACAGAACATGGAGTCTGTGCCCTCACTTTCCCCTCCATTACCAATGTCAACTGTCCTCATTATTATCTGTAACCAAACTGCTCCTGACCTATCCCCTTGTCGATCAGGAGCAGATCAAACATTCAGGAGGTAATTGTCAGATCCTCTCAGTCGGATGGGAAATTGCATTATGTGTACCCAGCATGATGTCCTACCATATTATTATACTGTATTGTGCATGGCTGATGGAGACCTTTCAGGAACCCCCCCCCCCCCCCCCCCCCCTTGAAAATCCTGGGTTTGCCCCTGCAGGGGGAGCAGTGGAGTGGCTTAGAACACACAGCTAGTTCTGCAATATGTGTGCACCAGATATCCCCTTGCGTACCAGCAGGGGGAGTAGTGGAGCGGCTGAGAAGAACACACAGCTAGTTCTGTAAGCTACAACCTGATAGGCTGAAAAACATAAGGAAGGTTTCTGTTTTGTCACTGCCCATCTGTAATGTCATATCTTTGTCTCTAGGTTGGTGCTGAGCGCAGTTTCCGACTACTTTGCTGCGATGTTTACAAATGACGTGCGCGAAGCGAAGGAGGAGGAGATAAAAATGGAAGGCGTGGACCCGGACGCCCTCAAAGCTCTCGTACATTATGCTTATACAGGTAAAGATTACATTAAAGCAGCCTAAATTCAATCATTCAAAAAAAGTAAACACACGTGGGGTCATAGCTCCCTACTGTCCCGTTTTCAGACGGGACAGTCCCTCTTTGAGTCCCAAATCCCTCTGTCCCTCTTTCTCCCTCATTAGTCCCTCTTTTCACTGGTGCACCGAAGGGGGTATTCCGGGTGTCTGGAACACCCCCCCCCCCGCGACCAGAAGGAGATGTGTGCGGCGCTGCGGGGGCCTCGGTTGCTGCTGGCGGCGAGCGTAAGGCAGAGCTGCGGGGAGAGAAGACTTTACGCTTACGGTGCCTGGATCCTGCCGGCTTCCATGTACTTCCTGTCCCGGCGTCTGTCGCTATGGTAACAGCGCCCCCTGTGATGACATACCGCATGTCATCACAGGGGGAGCTCTTACCAATGCGACGCGAGCCGGGACAAGCAGAAGATAGAAGCTGCGTGCAGGATGAAGGCAGGTAAGTGGAGACTCCTCTCTCTCCGCTCCCCCCCCCCCCGCCTACCTATCTAACCTATACTGGGACATATACCTATCTAAGCTATACTGAGGGGCATATACCTATCTAATCTATACTGGGGGGCATATACCTATCTAATCTATACTGGGGGGCATATACCTATCTAATCTATACTGGGGCATATACCTATCTAATCTATACTGGGGGGCATATACCTATCTAACCTATACTGGGGGGCATATACCTATCTAATCTATACTGGGGCATATACCTATCTAATCTATACTGGGGGCATATACCTATCTAATCTATACTGGGGCATATACCTATCTAATCTTTACTGGGGGGCATATACCTATCTAATCTATACTGGGGGACATGTACCTATCTAACCTATACTGGGGGACATATACCTATCTAACCTATACTGGGGAATATACCTATCAAACCTGTACTGGGGCATATACCTATCTAAGCTATACTGAGGGGCATATACCTATCTAATCTATACTGGGGGGCATATACCTATCTAATCTATACTGGGGGGCATATACCTATCTAATCTATACTGGGGCATATACCTATCTAATCTATACTGGGGGGCATATACCCATCTAACCTATACTGGGGAATATACCTATCAAACCTGTACTGGGGCATATACCTATCTAAGCTATACTGAGGGGCATATACCTATCTAATCTATACTGGGGGGCATATACCTATCTAATCTATACTGGGGCATATACCTATCTAATCTATACTGGGGGGCATATACCTATCTAACCTATACTGGGGGACATATACAGTACCTATCTAACCTATACTGGGGGACATGTACCTATCTAACCTATACTGGGGGACATATACCTATCTAACCTATACTGGGGGACATATACCTATCTCACCTATACTGGGGGACATATACCTATCTAATCTATACTGGGGGACATATACTGTACCTATCTAATCTATACTGGGGGACATATACCTATCTAATCTGTACTGAAGGGGTATATACCTATCTAACCTATACTGGAGCCATATACCTATCTAACCTATACTGGAGCCATATACCTATCTAACCTATACTGGGGCATATACCTATCTAACCTATACTGGGGGGCATATACCTATCTAACCTATACTGGGGGACATATACCTATCTAACCTATACTGGGGGACATGTACCTATCTAACCTATACTGGGGGACATATACCTATCTAACCTATACTGGGGGACATATACCTATCTAATCTATACTGGGGCATATACCTATCTAATCTATACTGGGGGACATATACCTATCTAACCTATACTGGGGGACATATACCTATCTAATCTATACTGGGGCATATACCTATCTAATCTATACTGGGGGGCATATACCTATCTAACCTATACTGGGGGACATATACCTATCTAATCTATACTGGGGCATATACCTATCTAACCTATACTGGAGCCATATACCTATCTAATCTATACTGGGGCATATACCTAGCTAATCTATACTGGGGGACATATACCGATCTAACCTATACTGGGGGACATATACCTATCTAATCTATACTGGGGGGCATATACCTATCTAACTTATACTGGAGCCATATGCCTATCTAATCTATACTGGGGGGCATATACCTATCTAACCTATACTGGAGCCATATACCTATCTAACCTATACTGGGGGCAACTATATGGGCTACCTATACTCGGCTGGCTACCTATACTGTGGGCACCTATACCTGTCTCCACATTGGGGCACATTTTACACCCTCGCCCTGGGTGCAATTTAGCCTAGAAACTGCTAGTATTTGGCTCCACGCACATCATGTTTTGGCCACGCCCACATGCCGCTTTCAGGAATCCCCCCCTTGAAAATCCTGGATTTGCCCCTGCTTTTGTCCCTCTTTCAGGACTGATGTACAGATCTGTGTAAATAAATGCATTTTTCTACTGAAAAATGTTTCTCTAAACTTTATTCCCATTATTTAAATTTATATATTTTTTATTTCAAATTTAATTTGAAGGAAAACGAACCAGGATAGAGAGGACCAGCATAGCTCCCAACCGTCGTCTCTCTTTGGAAACGCTGTCCCTCTGTCCCTCTTTGCTCCTCATTTGTCCCTCTTTCAGGACTGATGTACAGATCTATGGAAACCTATATGGATTTTTCTTCTGAAAAATGTGTTTTATTGACTCTAAACTGTATTCCCATCCTTTAAATTGATATATTTATATATTATTTATTTATATATTCAAATGATAAAATGAAGGAAAATAAATCAGGATAGAAAAGACCGGTTTGGTTTGAATCGTAAAACATATTTTTCTGAAAAAAATCTTTATGGTATGTGATTAGGGGTGTGTTGGGGGCGTGATTAGGGGGGTGGCATGGGCATGGCTTAAGTGTCCCTCTTATCTTAAAATGTTGGGAGGTATGGGACCTCTACTTTTTCTCTTGTATTGAGCATAAATAGTAAATGCTAGGCCAGCTTCAGTTAGTACTGTTGTGGTACAGCGGTTAGGGTGCTTGCCCACCACACAGTGAGACCTGGGTTCGATTCCCAGCCAATGTGAGTTGGCTTTTATGCTACAAATCCTTAAAGGGAACCTAAACGGAGAAGGATATGGATTTTTCCTTTTAAAATAATACCAGTTGCCTGAATCGCCTGCTGATCCTATGTCTCTAATACGTTTAGCCACAGCCCCTGAACAAGCATGCAGATCAGGTGCTCTGACTGAAGTCAGACTGGATTAGCTGCATGCTTTTTTCAGGGTGTGATTCAGCCGCTATTGCAGTCACAGAGATCAGCTGGACTGCCAGGCAACTGGTATTGTTTACAGGAAACATCCATATCACTCTCAGTTAAGGTTCGCTTTAAGCAACCTAATGTTTCTATTGCATTGAGCATAAATAGTAAATGCTAGGCCAGCTTCAGTTAGTACTGTTGTGGTACAGCGGTTAGGGTGCTTGCCCACCACACAGTGAGACCTGGGTTTGATTCCCAGCTATGGTATGTAAACTGTTTTTTGAAATAGTATAATTCCCTGGCAGATGAGACCCTGGAGGGAGGAGGGAATGGGTAGAAGGGTGGAGGGAGGACCTTTAGGTATTAGAGCTCTTGAAACATGTTTTCTATCATTTTTCCAGCCGGTAGAATTTTTTCAAATTTTCAAAGTTCGCCTCCCCATTGAAGTCTATTGCGGTTCGCGAACTTTTTCGCGAACCGAACCTTTCGCGGAGGTTCGCGAACAGGGTTCACAAACCGAAAATCGGAGGTTCTCGACATCTCTAATGGTATTCATGTAATTAGAAAAGGAGAAAAGAGTGCAGTTGTACAGAAAAACTGATAGTTTTATGATTTAGTTTTTTGTCCTTTCTTCATTCGAGCAAGATATCTGATTGAATTTCCTGTTTTCATTAACCTCCTTGCCGGTTATCCCGAGCTCAGCTCGGGGTAACCTGCGCAGGAGGATTTCTCAGGCCCCGCTGGGCCGATTTCTATCAAATAAAAAGGAGCACACGCAGCGGGCACTTTGCCAGCCGCGTGTGCTACCTGATCGCCGCCGCAGCGCGGCGATCCACCGCGTGCAGCGGCGATCCACCGCGTGCAGCGGCGAAAGAGGGGTCCACCCAGCTGCCCGAGCCCAGCGCAGCCAGAACAAACAGTTCCGGCCAGCGCTAAGGCCTCGTTCACATCTGCTGCGCTGAAAAACGTGTGAAAGCGCGTGGTAAAAAACGCATGCGCTTCTGCGCGCTTTAGTGCGCGTTTCTGTGCGTTGCGCTGCGCTTCTTTAAAGCACGTTTTGCTTGTTGTACCAGCAGCAGTTGTCAATAAAACTTTGTTTTTGTATGTAAATGTATTTTTTTCTCCAATTAGGGGTAAAAAACGCATGCGCTTCTATGCGCTTGTACGCGCTTCTATGCGCTAAAAAAGCGCACCCATTCACTTGCATTGATGTGCGCTTTCCAGCTCAACGCACAGAAATGCATGCAACCCTACGTTTCTGTAACGCTGCTCAGCGCAGCGGATAGATGTGAACCAGCTACATTTAGTTACATAGGAAAGTAAATACCTTGCTGATCGCACAGGGCAGTGCGCTGTAAAAAGCGCACAGAAACGGCCCTGATGTGAACGAGGCCTAAGGGCTGGATCGGAGGCGGCTGACGTCAGGACGTCGGCTGACGTCCATGACGTCACTCCGCTCGTCGCCATGGCGTCGAGGAAAGCGAAACAAGGAAGGCCGCTCACTGCGGCCTTCCTTGTTACTTCTGATCGCCGCATACGGAGCGCCCTCTAGTGGGCTTTCACTTTCAGTTGGCTGCATGAAATAGTTTTTTTTTTTTATTTAAAAAACCCTCCCGCAGCCGCCCTGGCGATCTTAATAGAACGCCAGGGAGGTTAATATATCGATTGGCTGTATATAAAAAAAAATGGTAGTGTGTGTGTGTGCGGGGGGCACATTTGCTTTGCAGAAAAAAATCTGTAAAATAAAAAATAAAAAAATAAATAAAAAAGTTAACATACAAACTCTTTCTGACCTGCCAATAAAATAATGCGGTGAAATTTCAGCGCGCGGTTTCGTGAATAATCATATTTCGGCTCAAGGCTTTTTCGCTCTGTCATATTTGCGGCACGCTGAGAGTAAAGAATGTTTCAGCTTCCACTTATGAAAAGAACAGAACAATGAAAAAAATGCGTATCCAATTGTCGCCATCAAACACTGGCATGCGGGCACAGCGGCGTTCTCTTTGGATCGAAGGCTTTTTGTGCCGTCCCACCAGTACGGGGAGAGAAGAACGCTGCCCATTAATCTTTATTCCGAGATTAAACAAACGCCCCCGGGGGGAGCAGGCGGGCGTGAAACAAAGAGCGCAGAGGATCAGAGCCGCGTGGAAAAATGACATAATTCTCCGATTCTTCGCTTTCCACAAATGAAGCCAAAGAAAATCATGTAGTCTTGTGATTAGAGCGTTTTTTTTTTAATTGACGGTCTTGATATCATTTGTTACAGGTAGATTAAAAGACCGTCAATGATGCCTAATCCCGTTGGGCTGAAAACGAGAGAGTCTCCCTCAGAAGAGATCGATAATCATGAATTAGTAAATCTCTTTATAATCCCGATAGCACTCCAGGCCTTTTCTATTTCGCCTTGTGACATCAGAATTATCGAGCGCGGTAAATAAGCGTATAGGATTGTAGGTCAATATACGCATACATAGCCGTTTTCTTGCCCTCATTTATTGTGATATTTCTGAAACGTGCTGCTGTTAGGGTTCACACCGGAAATCGCGAGTACCTGCTGTAATCCCAATTTCCTCTACCTATGACCTGCCTTTGTGGTGTGATTAGCGCACTATTGGACAAGGAGGTCGAGAGAATAAAATATTTGATAGTACTGGATCGAAATAATATCACATAGCCCCAGTGGCGTAGCTAAGGAGCTATGGGCCCCAGTGCAAGTTTTACATGGGGCCCCCCAAGCACTCTATACACAGGGACGGCGCTACCATTAAGGCAAAGGAGGCAGCTGCCCCAGGGCCCCAGAGCTTGTAGGGGCCCCCAGTGGCTACAAGAGGAAAAAAAAAATTCAGATCGGCCTTATAGTTTTTGAGAAAATCGATTTTAAAGTTTCAAAGGAAAAAAAAATACAAATTTAAAAACCTGCCAACTTTAATGGTTAATAGCAAATCCACCTTAAATGCTAGAAACCCTAAATTTGCAGGATATGTTAAGGAGATCATTAGTAATAAGAGGAAAAAACAATTTTTCAAAAAGACCTTATAGTTTTTGAGAAAATCGATTTTAAAGTTTAGAAGGAAAAAAGTATACTTTTAAATGCGGTAAATGTCACTTTTAGTAGCAAACCTAACAGTAGTGTAATTTTACATGTATCAAACGAAAGCGCAATAAATTTCCTGACGGGGTTTCCAGGGGGTCTATACGCAGCCGCAGCGCTTTGGCCAGGCATCGCTATACAGCCGCAATATGGCTGTATGAAGATCCCTGGCATGTTTTCCTATTTTCCCAATTTTTTTTTTTATGTTTAGAGTGTGGGATTTAAAAAAAAAAAAAAAAATTATGTGGGGTCCCCCCTCCTGAAACTTTTTAACCCCTTGTCCCCCATGCAGGCTGGGATAGCCAGAATGTGGAGCTCCGACCGATTGGGACTTCACACCCTGACTATACCAGCTGCAAAAAATGTCCCCTAATGCCGATTTTTGTTCCGGGGTATATGTTGGGGGGTGGGGGGGGGCCCAGGTTTATTTTGCCCTGGGGCCCCATTGTTGCTTAAACCGGCCCTGTCTATACATAACAATTGATACGGCGCACCAAAACCTGCCAAGGACAACCCCAGTGTCAGAGGTGCAAGAAGGGGACGGGGAACAGCTTGTTAAGGATTACTACTATTCAATGCATCTATAGTAAGTGATTATTACCAGCACAGGACTGGTAGAAGAGCTAACACTGTGGATAAGGGAGGGTCCTTCAGGGCCCCTCTCGCCCAAGGGCCCTGATGCGGTCGCACCTCTGCAACCCCTATTGCTACGCCACTGCATAGCCCCATGATCTGTGATTTTCCCGCATTCCTATACTTACTACACGAGCAAAAATGCTAAAGAATTGCGGGAAATATCGCATCGTCATCGCAATCATGCAAACGCTTCTGCGCAATATCTGTTCTACATCCGATGCTCTTGCGTTTTGCAATCTGCAAGCAAACGAAAATGGATAGCAGAGTGAAGAAAATTGGGTGACTGAGTCGGCCACGGCTGAGCATATTGGTAAATAATAGTTGTTTGGCTATTGCTGAGCTTAGAGCCCCATACACACCAGGGGGTCAGTTTCACCTGGCAGGGATCGGTCCACAGTGGGGCAGCATGGTGGCGTAGTGGTTAGCATGCTTGCCTTGCAGCACTAGGTTTGAACCCCAGCCAGGGCACTATCTGCATGGACTCTGTATGTTCTCCTTGTGTCTGTGTGGGTTTCCTCTGAGCACTCCAGTTTCCTCCCACATCCCCAAAAACAAAGTTAATTGGCTTCCCCCATAAAAAAATTGGCCCTAGACTACAATGCATACACTACACGATACATACATAGACATATGACTATAGTAGAGATTAGATTGTGAGCCCATCTGAGGGACAGCTAAGTGACACGACTATGTACGCTGTACAGCGCTGTGGAAGATGTCAGCGCTATATAACTACTAAACAATAATATAATTGCTTGGGCGACACAGCACTGCCAACTCTGTACAGATGTGTCAAGATTTCAACCAACAATGAGGGGAGACTTACAGCAAATTTATTTCCTTTTAAACCATACCGATTACTTGGCAGTCCTGCTGTTAACTTTGGCTGCAGTAGTGTCTGAATCGCACACATGAAACAAGCACGGGCGAATCTTGTCAGGCTACAGTCAGAACTTCTGATCTGCATGCTTGTTCAGGGCCTTTAGCTAAAAGTATTATTAGCAGAGGCAGGGGCGTAACTAAAAATCACTGTGCCCCCCTGCAAAATTTTGGATGGGGCCCCCTCCCGCCAAAGGAGTGTTAGAAAGACTGGAGGTAGAACAGCGCTGTACACAAGACCCTGCTGAATGCTGCATAGGGACTGTGTACAAATCTGTGTATGATTCATTATTGGCAGAGTAGATGCAGTCATTAGAACCATTGTGCAGTGAGCAGAAAGTTGTTTCTCTCCTTGCCCTTAGTTGTCAGTCTTTCAGGACTGGGCCCCCTGTGACTTCTGGGCCTCCCTGCGGCTGCATCCCTTGCAGGGTCAACTGTTACGCCCCTGAGCAGAGGATCAGCAGGACTGCCAGGCAACTGGTATTGTTTAAAATGAAATAAATATGGCAGCTGCCAGCCATATGTCTCTTAGTTCAGGTTTCCTTTAAAGGATACCCGAAGTGACATGTGACATGATGACATAGACATGGGTATGTAGAGTGCCTAGGACACAAATAACTAGGCTGTGTTCCTTTTTTCTTTTTCTTTCTCTGGCTGAAAGAGTTAAATATCAGGTATGTAAATGGCTGACACAGTTCTGACTGACAGGAAGTGACTACAGTGTGACCCTCACTGATAAGAAATTCCAACTATAAAACACTTTCCTAGCAGAAAATGGCTTCTGAGAACAGGAAAGAGATAAAAATGGTCAATAGTTCATAGATTTTAGCTCTTGCATACTTCAATGAATGTGTCATTGAGCAAAAACAATTAAACAGTTAAAACTTTAAACATAGATTTAAACATAAAATAAAACTGTGGAATATCTTAAAAGTCATTTTTAGGAGAAGAAAGATAGATACAACTGTTTTTCATTAGTTTATTTTTGCCTCGGGTGTCCTTTAAGACAAATCAACTTCGTTGGCCACATCCTTTTCACCTGCTGTCACTCACAAAATGTGATGGATCCTCAGAATGCAGGTGGCGAGTATTGTTAGAAAGGTAAATCTAGGAAGGCGTATAAGACCAAACCACGTGTTTCCCATCAATAGACCTCCGTAGGTCAGAGATATTCATCTTCTGTCGCTTCCTTATGGCTTCTGATCACTGCCACCATAACGCCATCCAGTTCTTGCCCCCAATGAGTGCAATAAAGCAGCGGAAATTGCTCCTCTGTGTCAGGCAAGCGGTTGAAACAATTAATTTGATGTTGCCACCATTGTACAGTAATTCCAGGGGCCTTGTAAACGTCAAGGAGAAGGAGTCAATTAGCAGGATTTACGAGGCCGGCATGGGAGCCATCGGTTAGGCCGCTAATAAGATGAACCTGAATGTAGTGCGGTTCTGTCCTCTCCCGTTGTCACCTCTTCACCTCCGTCTCTATCTCCGCTCCACTCATGGAGAGGTTCTTCTACCGGGATCGAAGGATGAAGAGGTGACACCAAACACTCTGTGGGCCAACCTCAAGAGGCCTCCGAGAAATTCCCTCTCCATTTTTCACTCAGGTCTGTAACGGGGTTGGACTGATTTATGGGAAAACTGTCCTCGGTGGGCTTATTGTGATTCATGAGGTCTAATGTGGTCGACGGAGATGATCAATGAGAGGCTAATTTTGGCAAATTTGATGCAAACTGCATGCGGCTTAGAAGCTAACCATGACTGAAGTGATTGCCGATTTTCGGGTTGACTTATTTACAACAAAATTGCAAATAAATTAGTATCTTCTGGTTCAGCTCTTGGCAGTGGTGTAAGTAAAGAGCTTGGGGCCCCAGGGCGAGTTTCACTTAGGGCCCCAAGCACTCTGTTGATATGGAGACCCATAACCGATCAGTAGCAGTGACCTGCTACTGATTGTGTGCAGTGAATTGCCCAATAATGGTGCCATGGTCCCGCCCGCGAAACCATCGGCAACAGTTTAGAAGGCAGCGGTGATCGGCTGCTCTGGTGCCAGCGCCCCTTTCTGATTGGTCGCTTGCCAAAGCTTTCCCTCTGACTGGCCGTGGTGATCTCTCGCTTGTGATCGGGTTTTACTCTATCCTGCCTCAATAAGAGACCTATATAGACACCTCATCAGCCTATGATGTCATAGGGAAGGGAAGCAGGTTGATTAAAGGGGCACTCCAGCAAAAAACTGTAAAATTTAAAATATGTGCAAACGTATACAAATAAGAAGTACATTTTTTCCAGAATAAAATGAGCGATAAATTACTTTTCTCCTATGTTGCTGTCACTTACAGTAGGTTGTAGAAATCTGACAGAAGTGACAGGTTTTGGACTAGTCCATCTCTTCATGGGGGATTCTCAGTGATATATTTATTTTCAAAAGCACTTAGTGAATGGCAGTTGCTCTGCCCAACTGCCAAAAAACTGTGTAGCGAGCAGGAAAGCTGGACAGCATCATTGTTTAAATCCTTTTTAGGGAATATCTTTATAAAGAATAAAAGCCTTGCTGAGAATACCCTATGAAGAGATGGACTAGTCCAAAACCTGTCACTTCTGTCAGATTTCTACTACCTACTGTAAGTGACAGCAACATAGGAGAAAAGCAATTTATCACTCATTTTACTCTGGAAGAAACGTACTTCTTATTTGTATATGTGTGCACATATTTTAAATTTTACAGTTTTTCGCTGTGGTGTCCCTACAGATGGGATGCGTCTTTGTAGGAGGAACTGATCTTTTGCAGGAACTGATCTTTTGCATGTGTACAGCATCTTTAGAAAGATCAGTCTTTCAAACCTCCCTGACAAACCTATGCGACAGTTTGCAAAGATTTTTATCTGATGTAAGGGCCGGTTCTGTCATGAAGCAAGGTGAAACACTTGCATCAGGCGCAGAGATTACAGGGGCAGCATGTTTGTACTGTGAGTGAGGTGAAGAGGTCATCATTGGGGAAAGGCAGCTTGTTGTGCTGTGTGAGGAGTCTGACAGTGAGTGAGGAGGGGGGGGCAGTAGAGCAGCATTGGGGAAAATCAGCTTGTTGTGCTGTGTGAGGAGTCTGACAGTGAGTGAGGAGGGGGGAGTCAGGAGAGCAGCATTGGGGAAAGGCAGCTTGTTGTGCTGTGTGAGGAGTCTGACATTGAGTGAGGAGGGTGGAGGCAGGAGAGCATCATTGGGGAAAAGCAGCTTGTTGTGCTGTGTTAGGAGTCTGACAGTGAGTGAGGAGGGGGGAAGCAGGAGAGCAGCATTGGAGAAAAGCAGCTTGTTGTGCTGTTTGACGAGTCTGACAGTGAGTGAGGAGGGGGAGGCAGGAGAGCAGCAGTGTTTCATTTGAATTAAATGAATCAGAATAAATTGTCGGGTGCTGTGTGATCATTCCAAATCGGGAGCGGGGGGGGGGGGGGGGGGAGAAGCACATCCTCACAAGTTTGCCTCAGGCAGCAAAAGTCTAGGAACAGCCCTGTCTGATGGGTGTACTCAGCTTGAGAATAGACTGTGTAGGTATGGCTCTCATACTACATGGAGGGGGTAAAATTGGTCTGTGGTCTTTCATTTTCCAAAGACTTTTATCTCAGGTGTGTACTCCCTGATTTACTTTCTGAAATTTTATAACGGGCAACAACTTTAAGCCTTGTACACACCTTCAATTTTGATTGGCCAAAGAGAGGTTAACTAAACAATCTTCCCATAGTATTCATGACCTGTTGACCATTATACAACATGGAGGGGGTAAAATTGGTCAGTCATTGGACAATCCTAATTAAAAGTGTGTTCCAGGCTTTAGTATAGGCAGGAGATCTCTGTGGAATGTTCTTTTACTGAGTGTTCTAAAGCCAGTACAAAATATGCCTTGTCTCCCAGAATTATCTAGGGGTGAGAATTCCATATACTAAACAGCCTAGGCAAATCCTCAGTGGGAGAGCGGGCTCTGTACAGCCCTGCTATTTATGGATATAGGAAGTGTGGCTGGTGGTGAAACCAGGATAATTGTTGTAAAAGTGGTTCTCCTGAATAATTAGGATACACTCTACTACATTCTATTACAGGGCCTCTTTACACATCAATGCAGCTATTCTTTCTAAGAAATGTGTAATCGGTCCAGATGCGGGGTCTGGGTGGAGGGAAAGGGTCTCTATTTGGCGGTCTGATTCTCCATTTGTCGGCCGCGGTCGGCGCACAATGGCGAGGAATCAGGAAGCGTTTAGAAGAGACGTTCTCTCTGTATTGAGATGCCATCTGTGGATGGGAATGTATAGATAGAGAGATGGAGCCTTTCATAGTATGAGAATTCCGCTCAGAGAGGCTTCCGGCCCCAGAAAACCGCCATTCAATGAGCCACTGATCAGAGGAAGAACCGTCAGGATTCACTGGCTGAAAGGATGGAGATGAAAACGTTAATCCCCTGTGATGTTTCCTGTACTCTGGGCTGGAGGACCTCATAAATCCGACAAGGATCCTCAATATTCAGATGTCTCCTTTTACCGACACCTACAGTAAGCGGTCTCCCCGTGTCTGAAAATGAGGCTCAGGAGTGCAATGTGGGTTACTGGGAGTGGTGTAACTAAGGAGCTTGGGGCCCCAGTGCAAGTTTTACATGGGGCCCCAAGCACTCTATTGCTATGGAGCCTCAAAATCTATCAAGGATCCCTGCAGTGTCAGAGAGGTCTTTTTAACCCCCCCCCCCCCCCCCCCCCTTAAAAAGAATCCTAGGTGGCTTTTAAAAATCCTAATTGCACACAGAGGCTGGGTCTGCATATAATGCCCAGCCTCTGTTGCTATACAGCGTCCCCCCGCCCCCAGGCCCCCCCTGTGCTCTGCTGTCCCCCATAAATCAAACCGCCGTGCTAGCGACACGCAGTGTGTCATTAGCCTGCTTTTTCCATGGCCACTGTCACTCTCTGCCGCTCCCCAGCCTCCTCCATATCGCCGCTCCCTGCCTGCATCCCTTCCCTCCCCGCTGATTGGCACTTAGCCAGGATATTGACCCGACTGTGTACCCCCCAAACTATTGCCTGATGAAGCGGGATAGTGACCCGTGAAACGTGTTGCAAATCTTGGAGCTTTTAATAAAAGTTACTTTGTATGTGAGTAATGCCCCATTGTCCGTTTTTTTTCTACGAGGGAGGTGAGTCCACCAACTTCCCCCTTTTTAAACGTTTTTTAATCGCTTTTACTCTTGTTGGCGCCTCTGTTATACTGTTTTACTATCAGTACATGCACAGCTTATACAATGCATACTGGAGGCAGCAGCGATCAACACACGCTGCAGCTAGTTTTCTATCAGTACAGGCACAGAGTAAGGCCCGGTTCACACTTGCGGTGGCCCTCCGGAATCGCCGTGCCGGAGCCGCACCGCCTGCAGAACGGACGGAACGGACGCACGGCATAGCAATGAAAGCCTATGCGTCCGTTCACATGCGTCCGTTCTGCCGAACCGGAGCCGGACCGGATCCGGGCCGGATCCGGACTCCGGCCTCCGTTCCAACATGCGCTATTTTTTCATCCGGCTCCTCCGGCAGCCGTATCCGGGGCGGAGCCGGACTGCACCATCCGGCCAATACAAACCAATGGGAACCGGAGAGCGCACAACACACTGGCTGAGAAATCCGGATGTTCTACCCCACTTCCTATGGGGATTGTTGCGGCGATATTGGATGGGGACACATGGGCAAGCATTTTGGAGTGGAGCAGCACAGCTGGATCCGGATCCGGAGATGTTGGCAGCATGTCGGAGGTGGAGGTGAGTGCTAAACAGCAGAGGGCCTGATTCCACAGGTCCCCCTTCTGCTGACCTCCCAGACCCCAACATTTTTTTTGTTTTTAACGTAACTTTTGCCAAACGGATCCGGATCGCATCCTGATGGACACCTGATGCAACCTGACTGGATCCGGATCGGATCCGGATCAGAACCGTACGGTTCCGATCCGGATCCGGTCCGGATCCGGTCAGGTCATCCGGTCCGTTTGGCAAACAACCGCTAATGTGAACCGGGCCTTACAGCTTATACAGTGCATACTGGAGGCAGCAGTGATCAGCACATGCTGCAGCTAGTTTATTATCAGTACAGGCACAGAGTAACAGCTTATACAGTGCATACTGGAGGCAGCAGTGATGAGGACACGCTGCTGCTAGTTTACTATCAGTACAGACACAGAGTAACAGCTTATACTGTACATACTGGAGGCAGCAGAGATCAGCACACACTGCAGCTAGTGTACTATCAGTACAGGCACAGAGTAACAACTTATACTGTACATACTGGAGGCAGCAGAGATCAGCACACACTGCAGCTAGTTTACTATCAGTACAGGCACAGAGTAACAGCTTATACTGTACATACTGGAGGCAGCAGAGATCAGCACACACTGCAGCTAGTTTACTATCAGTACAGGCACAGAGTAAGAGCTGATACTGTACATACTGGGGTTAGCAGGCATTGTATTAGCAGAAGTGATATACATTTGTTTTGTTTTCTTGCTCTTCAGGTATTCTGGAACTCAAGGAGGACACGATTGAGAGTCTGCTGGCGGCGGCCTGTCTGCTGCAGCTCTCTCCAGTCATAGAGGTTTGCTGCAACTTCCTAATGAAACAACTCCATCCGTCCAACTGTCTGGGGATCCGATCGTTTGGCGACGCGCAGGGCTGCCTGGATCTCCTGCGGGTGGCGCACAGCTACACTATGGTCAGTATAATTCCACGCCCTTCTAACTGCTCAATATAAACACTAACTGGCACCGCCCAGACTAGGCACAAAGTGCTATCTGGAAACTGCTGATAGCGATGACCAATGAGATGGCTGTAATACCAGCTCACATGCACATTAAATGCAAATTGTGTGCGGTTTGAGACTGAGCAAGTCAAATTTGACAGGAAGTGCATACAATTTTGCATTAAACTTACATGAAAGCTATTGGCGTCACATTGGCCATCCTTAGCTGCTGTGGAGGCTGGCAGATGTATGGCTCTGTGTTAAAGGGAACCTTAACTGAGAGGGATATGGATGTTTCCTCTTAATACCAGTTGCCTGGCAGTCCTGCTGATCTCTTGGCTGCAGTAGTGGCTGAATCACACACCTGAAACAAGCATGCAGCTAATCCAGTCTGACTTCACTTAGAGCACTTGATCTGCCTATGCTTGTTCAGGGGCTGTGGCTAAAAGTATTAGAAACACAGGATCAGCAGGAGAGTCAGGCAACTGTATTATTTTAAAAGGAAAAATCCATATCCTTCTCAGTTTAGGTTCCCCTTAATACCCCTATTTAAACAATACTTGTCCACTAACTGGATTTCCTGTGTCTGCAAGTGCGGCTGTGAATAAAATTATCCTTACTGGGTAAGCGCGATTATGGACAAACATGCTCAATAGAACGAGGAAGCGCCTTTGCGCTGAGGAAAAAAAGCTGTGCATGAGCGGTTTCGTTCTATTGGCCATGCGCCGACCTTACTTGAGCTATGCACAAGCGGTTTCGTTCTACTGGGCATGCCCCGACCTTACATGAGCTATGCACAAGCGGTTTCGTTCTACTGGGCATGCGCAGACCTTACTTGGGCATGCCTAGTCCGGATACACTCGTCCATGTCCAGGAGCCGGGTCAGAAGCTGTAGAGGTACACTGTGCTGGAATAGTGGTCTTTACGAGGATCCAGGAAGCCTCTGGATATAGTGGTGACCTTCTGTTTACCAACATAGCGTCGCTAACGATGTAGCTCCACCCCATTACTAGGGAGGTGGAGCAAGACGCTTATTATTCTCCCATGTTGCAGATAGAGTTGTGTCCATTTCCAAGCTGCATGCTTTTGCATAAAGTTGGCATAAAGTTTGCATCCAAATTATTATCATCTTCTTAACCATCGAAAATTCTTCGAAAATATAAGTGCTTAGCCAGGCATTTTTACTTCGGATATTTCCCCCTTGAAGAAGGGCGCAGCCAGCGAAATGCGTCAGAGGTTAATAAATGTATATTTATTGCATTCACTGTTTAAACTCGTCTTCACCTACAGCCACTCATAGAGTTTTGTTCAGATGTCCTCCACACAATATTGGGCTAGAGACAAAGCCCCATTTGCTAGCCACGCCACGTCAGCCAGAGTACGCTCCTCTGACCTGTTCCTGGTGCTGATTCTGTCCTGAAATGGCCCGTGTGACACGGAACTTTGTCTGATAAGGGTGTTTTGCCAGCTGAACATCTGGGGACTCACATGTTGGAGGGACGATGACCCCTGATGTGTTTTTCCGCCCTCCCAGCTCACACACACTGCAGGACACTTCCTGTCCCGTGACCCCGAATAACTGAACAGGAAGCTGAATCTATCTGTCACAGCCAGAGCAGCTTGGGGAGATAGAGAACAGGATGTTGTTGTCAGATATCTTCACATGAGACACTGCGGGGGGGGGGGCTCATCCTCAGTCTGTTCAGTCAGCAAACTTCCAGGGACCACTTTATCGGACAAACTGGCTTACCATGCGACCATGATAAATTGATGTATAATATGTTTTCACTACATCCTGAAAGTTTGATCCATGAATTGCTTGAGAGGGATGTACCCTCTCCTCCTGTCTCCACATGGTTTCTTCTCACTGTGATTGGCTCACAGTGATCACAAGGTCAGGAGCTAATGAAATCGGCTCCTGAACGGCTCACAGCAGAAAGAGGAGAGCTGTGCGGTAATTGAAATATATGTCCTGGCAGGGATAACCGGTCCCAAACAGGACATAGATTTAAAATACCGTGGTACAGAAGCATTTAAAAAAACCCTCCAAAATGGGATGTGTTTCACGGGACACAGCCTGCTTCGTCAGACAAAAAGGGCGTGTCTCTCTCTATCAGGATCACGGTGAAGCAGGCTGTGTCCCGTGAAACGCAGCAGATTTGGGGTTTTTTTAACGTGACAATTAAGTCTTTACTAAAAATTTACTATTTTGGTCATCATTGGAGAGGTAAGTCCACCTCTACCAATTTTTGATACATTTTACACTTGTTGGCGCCTCTGTCACATGGTTTTTGTTGCCGATTTCCTACCCTTGGTGGAGAGGTCTCACCCTCCTTTCCTTACTGCAGTGAGCGACTTCTAACCCTAGTTGGGTCAGGTATATTCTCCTGACCTGCCTTTACTGTAGTTGCCATGGAGATAACCCTGACTTGTGAGTATATTACTACCCAACAATTCATACACACTATACTGGGCTCTCGACTCTCTCCTTCTTTTTGGTTGCAATCATTATACAGCTTTCATAATTATAAAACAAACGCATACGACTGGTTGTTTATAAAAGGACAGAACTCGCCACAGTGTTATAGAAACGGTAACATTGTAACGATCGCCCCGTACAAAAGCTCCCCGCGCCGGCCATTGTTGCATTGCGCGAGCGTGATTGATATTCGTAGACGGAGCATAAATCAGGCCGTGGCAGCTCCACGCAATGATGTTTCATCGGAACGGCTCTCCCACATCATTTATAATACATAATAAATGTACCCCGCCGCGTCATTCAGTACAAATCAACTGAACGCCGCCTCGAATACAGAATAGTAATAATTCTAGACGAAGGCTGGAATTATTCTGCGTTATTAACAGTCATGAAAGCCGGTGACATCACCCAATGACAGGAGACGGAGGGAATAGTTTATATGGGAACAGTCCACTGAGATTCATTGTGGTCCGTATCTGTCAGTACATGATGACCTCACCACAGCTCAGCAAAAACTTAAAGAGAAACTCCAACCTAGAATTGAACTTTATCCCAATCAGTAGCTGATACCCCCTTTTACATGAGAAATATAATGTTTTTCACAAACAGACCATCAGGGTCGCTGTATGACTGATTTTGTGCTGAAACCCCTCCCACAAGAAGCTCTGAGTACCGGGGTACTCTGGGCAAACTGCCACAATGTAACAATGTTCACAGACAGGAATTAGCTGTTTACAGCTGTCTGCAAGGCCAGAACAGCTAGCAGCAGCTACATAACCTGCCCACAGTAACAATGTCACCATGTAATACATGTCAGAATGTAAATCAGGGAGAGGAAAGATTTTACAATGAGCAAACACTGACTAAATCATTTATACATAATTATAGTAAAAATGAAGCACTTTTTTTACTACATTATTTTCACTGGAGTTCCTCTTTAAAGGAACAATATCAATTACCATGTTTTTAATTGAGATAGGAATTGCTTGGGAAGTGCTGGTGTATACATTGCACTGCTTATCTGTTTGTTCGCTGTTATCAAAATCCTTTCACACTTCACTGATGGCAAGTCTGACAAAACTTGACGGACTACTTAATCATGAAGGGGGAGGGGGATCCCCTCACACTACATCTGTTAATCCTGTGTGTGAGAAAGCTCTCACTGGCAGCTGCCTGCATCTTTGACTGAGTTGTCTGCAGAGGGCAGAGGAAATGTATTTTAGGTGCAACATAAACATTTGTAATTGTGTGTGAAACCTGACACCAGAGGCTTTTCATATAACTCTGCAGTCTGACATGCAAAGAAGAGTGTAATATAGAGATACACCTTGCAAATGAAACATTCCAAAACCTACTCACAGTGAGTTAAACCTTTTGCCTCTGATATTTTACATGAATAGTAGGAAAATGTTTACACAGCTACTGGTAATACCATTTTTGCTGTAAAGAATCTTAAAGAGACTCTGTAACATCAAAAACCTCCCCTGGGGGGTACTCACCTCGGGTGGGGGAAGCCTCCGGATCCTAATGAGGCTTCCCACGCTGTCCTCTGTCCCACGGGGGTCTTGCTGCAGCCCTCCGAACAGCCGGCGGCAGACCCGACTGTAGATTCAATATTTACCTTTGCTGACTCCAGCGGGGGCGCTGTGGCTGCTTTCGGCTCGGAAATAGACGGAAATAACCGATCTCAGTCGGGTCCACTCTACTGTGCAGGCGCCGGAAACTTGCACCTGCGCAGTAGAGCAGACCCGACGGCGATCGGGTATTTCCGCCTACTTCGGAGCCGACAGCTGTCAGAGCGCCTGCGCTGGAGCCGGGAAGGTAAATATTGACGTCACCGCTGCACGGAGGGCTGCAGCGAGACCCCTGAGGGATGGAGGACGGCGTGGGAAGCCTCATTAGGATCCGGAGGCTTCCCCCACCCGAGGTGAGTACCCCCCAGGGGAGGTTTTGTCGTTACAGTTCCTCTTTAAGAGTAAAGAAGAAATGCAGAGTTTTATACCACTTTAAAGGAACATTATCAAACCAAGTGTTCTAAAATGACAATGTACAAATATCTAAATATTATTTGTACATAGTCATTTTAGAACACTTGGTTTGATAATGTTCCTTTAACCCCCTTGGCAGTATGAAAAATACCGCCAGGGGGCAGCGCAGCAGTTTTTTTTTAATTATTTTTTTTTAAAATCATGTAGCGAGCCGAGGGCTCGCTACATGATAGCCGCTGCTCAGCGGCATCCCCCCAGCCCCGCCGATCGCCTCCGGCGATAGGCGATCAGGAAATCCCGTTCAAAGAACGGGATTTCCTGGAGGGCTTCCCCCGTCGCCATGGCGACGGGGCGGAATGACGTCACCGACGTCAGCGACGTCGGGACGTCATTGGGAGACCCGATCCACCCCTCGGCGCTGCCTGGCACTGATTGGCCAGGCAGCGCTCGGGGTCTGGGGGGGGGGGGGCCGCGCGCGCCCCGGATAGCGGCGATCGGGCGCGCGGCGGCGGCGATCAGGGTGCTGGTGCAGCTAGCAAAGTGCTAGCTGTGTCCAGCAAAAAAAAAATAAAGTAAATCGGCCCAGCAGGGCCTGAGCGGCACCCTCTGGCGGCTTACCCCGTGTCACACACGGGGTTACCGCCAAGGAGGTTAAAGTGGTATAAAACTCTGCATTTCCTCTTTGCTCTTAAGATTCTTTACACCACAAAAATGGTATCACCAGAGGAAAAAAAATAAACTGGTTGCAGAACAGCATTCTTAATACAGCACTTTCTTCTTCATCCAAAGAGGTGTTAATATTCTCTTTTGTTTACACTCCTTTGTCAGATATATTTAGTAAACATTAGCAGCAGTGCTGAAACTCTGCTTCTAGTATGTGTGCAGCTGAGAAGTGATCACTAGATAGATTTTAATGTATAAATTCGGCAGATTTGCAAGAAAATGCAATGGCAGCCTTCAGTGCAGATAAACTGTACTTTGAAAACTTGTAATTTGTAAACAGACAATTTTAATGGTGCACAAAAGTAAATATGAAAACTGTATGATTAATAAAAAGTAGAAAAACACATTGTTATTTCAGAGTTTTATCCCACTTTAAGGAGGCCCTGTAGTGACTTATAGTAGAATGCAGACAATTATTCAGGATACCCACTTTTATGTTAATTTTCCTATTTGCAGCAGAAACACTTCCTATATCTATATATATCATAGCTCCCAACTGTCCCTTTTTCGGAGGGACAGTCCCTGTTTGGGAGCCCTGTCCCTCTGTCCCTCTTTCCTCCTCATTTGTCCCTCTTTCAGGACTTTGTCCCTCTTTCTACGTAAATATATATATTTCTATACTAAAAATGTGTGTGTTTGACTCTAAACTTTGTTCCCATCCTTTAAATTGATATATTACTAATTTTAAAATGTTACTATGAAGGAAAATGAACCAGGATCGAAAGGACCAGTGTGGTTTGAATTATAAAACAACATATGTTTCTTATGAAATCTTTATAGTATGCGTGACTATAGGCGTGCTTAGGGTGTGACCAGGGGTGTGGCAGGGGCGTGGCTTAAATGTCCCTTTTTCTCATCTCAAAAAGTTGAGAGGTATGATATATTGTTGTATATTGGTATGTAGCCCCGCCCTCCCAGTGATGTCACAGCCTAGGCTGATTAGCTATGCAAAGTTCTCTCACAGAGCATTTTAGGAGATGAGGTATTCTTTCCACTGGCTTTGGAATTCTCAGTAAACCAACATTCCGCAGAGATCACTTGACAGCAGTACCACCTATGATAAATTTCAGTTTTTACAGTTTTTACAATGGCTGGAAAATGTAATGCTTAAGGGCTCTGCCTCTGACACTGGAGACAAGGGTTTAAATCTTGGCTTTTCTCTTTCAGTAAGCCAGAACCTGTTCAGTGAGGAGACCTTGGGCAAGACTCCCTAACACTGCTACTGCCTATAGAGCGCATCCTAGTGGCTGCAGCTCTGGTGCTTTGAGTCCGCCAGGAGAAAAGCACAATATAAATGTACTGTGTCTTGTCGTGTACAATGGGAAAACACTGACCAAATAATGTATGTAGTAATATTGTAAAAAGTAAACCATTTTATTCCTGACATTATTTCTGCCTTATTTTCCTTCAGCCTCAGGGGAACTTAAGCCTAAACATACTGTCATTAAGTTACATTAGTTATGTTAATTAAAATAGGTAATATAATCTCTTACCAACCCTGTTTTAAAAGAACAGGTAAATGTTTGTGATTTAATGAGGGCAGCCATCTTTCTCATAAGGGCAGCAATCTTTTTCATGAGGGCAGCCATCTTTTTGGTTGAAAGGAGGTGACAGGGAGCATGAGACACCGTTCCAACTGTCCTGTGTGCTGATCACTCCCCCCAGCTGTGCATGCTATGCTTCAAATCTCAAATTCAAAATAAAATAAAAAATTGCACCAAACAGCAGAAGAACAGCAACATCAGAAATCCCATCATGCTTTGCACATCATCAGGGGAGAAATGCCCGGGCAGATTTCTTCTGTGCAGCTAAAAATGAGGCTTGGGTAAGAAAAACAAAATTCTGATGCTATGAAATTGTTAAAAAAAAACACCAAGTCTTTTCAGTGCTGCTGAGTAGATTTTTAGTCTTGAGGTTCACTTTAAGGTTTTTGTTTCTTCTGCTTGCAGGAACATTTTATCGAGGTGATCCGGAACCAGGAGTTCCTCCTTTTGCCGGGCAATGAGATTGCTAAGCTGCTGTCCAGCGATGACATCAACGTCCCGGATGAGGAGACCATCTTCCAGGCCCTGATGCAGTGGGTACGATACGACATGCAGTCCCGGCAGAGGGATCTGGGGATGCTGCTGTCTTACATACGGTTACCGCTGCTCCCCCCGCAGGTAAGCAGCTCTTAGTTACCCGACAGAGGGGGCACAACATACACCTGTGGCTGCTTTCCAGCAATTTCTGTATTTATATTTATCTATATTTATCCTGTCTCTCATACTGCATGGAGGTGGTAAAATCGGCAAGCCATTGGACAATCAATGGATGTATAATGTACCAAACTAGGTTATGGTAACGGAAGGGATTCGATTGTGAGCTCCTCTGAGGACAGTCAGTGACATGACTATGTACTCTGTTATGTGCTGCAGAAGATGTCAGTGCTGTATAAATACATAATAATAATATGGTAGGACGTTAGACTATGACTATGGTAGGATTGGATTGTGAGCTCCTCTGAGGACAGTCAGTGACATGACTATGTACTCTGTAATGTGCTGCAGCAGATGTCAGTGCTATATAAATACATAATAATAATATGGTAGTACATTATTCTATGACTATGGTAGGATTAGAGTGTAAGCTCCTCTGAGGACAGTCAGTGACATGACTATGTACTCTGTAATGTGCTACAGAAGCTGTTATTGCTATATAAATACATAATAATAATATGGTAGGACGTTACACTATGACTATGGTAGGATTAGATTGTGAGCTCCTCTGAGGACAGTCAGTGACATGACTATGTACTCTGTACAGTGCTGCAGAAGATGTCAGTGCTATATAAATACATAATAATAATATGGTAGTACATTATACTATGACTATGGTAGGATTAGAGTGTAAGCTCCTCTGAGGACAGTCAGTGACATGACTATGTACTCTGTAATGTGCTACAGAAGCTGTTATTGCTATATAAATACATAATAATAATATGGTAGGACATTACACTATGACTATGGTAGGATTAGAGTGTGAGCTCCTCTGAGGACAGTCAGTGACATGACTATGTAATCTGTAATGTGCTGTTGAAAATGTCAGTGCTATATAAATACATAATAATAATATGGTAGTACATTATACTATGACTATGGTAGGATTAGAGTGTAAGCTCCTCTGAGGACAGTCAGTGACATGACTATGTACTCTGTAATGTGCTACAGAAGCTGTTATTGCTATATAAATACATAATAATAATATGGTAGGACGTTACACTATGACTATGGTAGGATTAGATTGTGAGCTCCTCTGAGGACAGTCAGTGACATGACTATGTACTCTGTACAGTGCTGCAGAAGATGTCAGTGCTATATAAATACATAATAATAATATGGTAGGACATTTGACTATGACTATGGTAGGATTAGAGTGTAAGCTCCTCTGAGGACAGTCAGTGACATGACTATGTACTCTGTAATGTGCTGCAGAAGATGTCAGTGCTATATAAATACATAATAATAATATGGAAGGACATTAGACTATGACTATGGTAGGATTAGATTGTGAGCTCCTCTGAGGACAGTCAGTAACATGACTATGTGCTCTGTAATGTGCTGCAGAAGATGGCCGTGCTATATAAATACATAATAATAATATGGTAGGACATTAGACTATGACTATGGTAGGATTAGAATGTGAGCTCCTCTGAGGACAGTCAGTGACATGACTATGTACTCTGTAATGTGCTGCAGAAGATGGCCGTGCTATATAAATACATAATAATAATATGGTAGGACATTAGACTATGACTATGGTAGGATTAGACTGTGAGCTCCTCTGAGGACAGTCAGTGACATGACTATGTACTCTGTAATGTGCTGCAGGAGATGTCAGTGCTATATAAATACATAATAATAATATGGTAGGACATTAGACTATGACTATGGTAGGATTAGAATGTGAGCTCCTCTGAGGACAGTCAGTGACATGACTATGTACTCTGTAATGTGCTGCAGGAGATGTCAGTGCTATATAAATACATAATAATAATATGGTAGGACATTAGACTATGACTATGGTAGGATTAGATTGTGAGCTCCTCTGAGGACAGTCAGTAACATGACTATGTGCTCTGTAATGTGCTGCAGAAGATGGCCGTGCTATATAAATACATAATAATAATATGGTAGGACATTAGACTATGACTATGGTAGGATTAGAATGTGATCTCCTCTGAGGACAGTCAGTGACATGACTATGTACTCTGTAATGTGCTGCAGGAGATGTCAGTGCTATATACATACATACATAATAATATGGTAGGACATTACACTATGACTATGGTAGGATTAGAGTGTGAGCTCCTCTGAGGACAGTCAGTGACATGACTATGAACTCTGTAATGTGCTGCAGAAGATGGCCGTGCTATATAAATACATAATAATAATATGGTAGGACATTAGACTATGACTATGGTAGGATTAGAGTGTGAGCTCCTCTGAGGACAGTCAGTGACATGACTATGTACTCTGTAAAGTGCTGCAGAAGATGTCAGTGCTATACATACATAATAATAATATGGTAGGACATTAGACTATGACTATGGTAGGATTAGAATGTGAGCTCCTCTGAGGACAGTCAGTGACATGACTATGTACTCTGTAATGTGCTGTTGAAAATGTCAGCGCTACATAATGGTAATTAGATATACAAGGTCTAATTCTATGCGATTTCAATATTATTGTTCTAATAATACAGATAATTCTGTGTCTTCTAATGTCCGCATGTTACAATATACATAGTACATGTAGTGCCTCACTGAACCAGAGGCCAAGGGATGGGGAGGGGTGGGGTCATCGTTGGCGGTTGTGGCTGGTGTTCCGTAGAGTACGGCGTCGGCGTGTGCTGATGTTTTTAAAAATCGATAAAAGCAGAGTACATTGCATTTCGCAGGGCGCAGCACATCTACACAGGTTATTTTATTATTTACCAGCACAAGCTAACAGAGGAAATGTTCTCACTATTGATTTTCGACAAAGGATTTAAAAGAAGAAAAAAAAGTATTTTTGCTGTGAAGGTGAGTAAGCAATGAAAAAAAAAACAATTTCGAGATTAACAATCAATAAAGAATCGCTTTTAAAGTTTGCTGCCTGCTATAGATTTATCAACAAAAATAAATACACAAATTACTAAATCTAATTCCTTTTATCCCGTAGCCATGGTAACCATATGCAGTTTCTGACAGAACTTCCTGGAATTCTATTTACTCAAACATACAATTTGGTTCTCTAGTTTTTCCAGAACGTAACAAAAAAAAAAACATTTAGATGTGACCCGCACCGGGCGGAAGATTCCGCTGTCTGAGGGGACAATGAGGGGCTATTGGGCAGAGAGTATAGATTGGGGGGGTGCTACTTGACAGTCGGCTGCAAGGCCTGCATTGGGTACCAACACTTATTATATAGATTAGCCTGATGAATGAGGGTTGAACCCTCTGAAACTCGTTGCTTGGCTACAATAAAACACGAGTAGGGACACTAAGAGCCAAATATAGTGTAGTATATGCCCTTGTCATCTCCCGCCTAGACTACTGCAATTCTCTTTTATCTGGCCTCCCCTCTAACCGTACTGACCCACTTAAATTGGTAATGAATGCGGCAGCCAGACTGATACATTCTTCTCACCGCAGTGCCTCTACAACTCCGCTCTGTAAAGCACTACACTGGCTCCCCATCAGCTTTAGGATCAATTTCAAAATCCTGTGCTTGGCCTACAAATCAGTGCACAAGACCTGCCCGACCTACATCTCTGATCTGGTCCACAGGCACATACCAGCCCGCCCCCTCCGATCCTCCAATGACCTGCGCCTAGTCGCACCACGCATAACTCAGTCACACGCACGATTGCAGGACTTCACCAGGGCTGCCCCTACTCTCTGGAACTCTCTCCCACCAGCCGTCAGACTCGCCCCCACCTTTAATACCTTCAAACAAGCTCTCAAGACTCACCTCTTCACGCTCGCATACCCCCCTACACCAGTATCATAATATGTTCTGTTAGACCCCCTCTCAAAAGACGCACCTATTGTCTCCACCCCACCCTTTAGATTGTAAGCCTCTGGCAGGGCCCTCCTCCCTAATGTATCCATCTTGATTATGCAATCTTACTCACAACCACCCTTCTTGTAGACTCGAACAGTCTCTATCTTGACCTATGACACTGTATTGTTATCAAATCATTTGCATGATCTTGTTTTGTTGTGAGTTTCCGTATGTTCTACCTGTATGTTAACCCATTTATCTATTGTGCAGCGCTGCGTAATATGTTGGCGCTTTATAAATACAATAAATAATAATAATAATAGTATGTACTGTGGTAGTTGAATTGAAGTATGATAGAGTAATAAGCTATACTCACAAAGCAGGGTTACCGCCAAGGCAACCACTGTTTAGGCCCAGCGGGAGGGTCTGAAGGACCCATCTTTGGCGGCCGTAGTGCATGTGTACGCACCTTTAAACAGTTATCAGCATAATTAGTGTCAATTAGCTTAAACTCCTAGCTGGTATAAAGGTGGCCATACACTGGTCGATTTGGCATCAGATCTGACCAACAGATAGATCCGTCTCTGATCGAATCTAATCAGAGAGGGATCGTATGGCTGCCTTTACTGCAAACAGATTGTGAATCGATTTCAGCATGAAACCGATCACCATCTGTGGAGATGCCGCTGCCGCCCGCCACCCCCGCCCTATACATTACCTGATCCGGACGGCGCAAGTCCCCCGATCTCCGCTGTCTTCTTCTCCACGCTTAGCTCCAGCTTTACTGAACTTCCTACCGGGGAAGTTTAAACAGTAGAGGGCGCTCTAAGTGTTTAAACTTCCTGCCGGGACAGGAAGTTCAGTGAAGCTGGAGGAGCGGAGCACGGAGAAGTGACCGCGGAGACCGGGGACACGCGCCGGCCGGATCAGGTAATGTAATTTGTAGCTAGCGTCATTCGAACGCCGCTATCGATGCACTTCCGACCCACCGGCGATCGAGCGAAATCTTCCGCACGGACAAATCTATGGGAACAATTGATTTTGAACGGAAATCGATCGTTCTGTCAGCGTTTGCGCAACGATTTCACAGCAGATTCGATCACAGTAATCGAATCTGCTGTATATTGGCGGGAAATTCGTTAGGTGTATGGGCCCCTTAAGTGAATTGCCAGTCCTGATAACGGATTCACGCCTTCTCCAATAGAACTGGAGAACTATGAACGTGATTAAAGGTAGCCATACATCTAGCGATGCTAATTCAATCAACAAAGCAATCAACTTTATTGGGGAATCGACTTCAGTGTAGATGATCGAAAGTCGATCGACTAGTGACCCACACGCTACAAGCGATTCATATGCAATTTATCTTCACTAGTCGATCTGACCAATGTTGTGTCTCCATGCTCTGAATGCAAAAATTGATCGAATGCCATGTGAACAGTAGCCGATTCCTGTGCGATTGACCGATATCTGGATCCTGCTCGATCGACTAAGCTGGTCGATTCAACATGATATCGGCCACTTTTCATCGATGGTGAAATCTGGAGCACACTTGGTTCTCTCTCAAGTCGATAAAATAAACAAATCGAATGGTCGATCGTAAAGCAAAATCGTTAGATGTATGGGCACCTTAAGTGTCTCTTAAAGTGGACCTGAACTTTTGCACAGGGCAGAAGGAAAACTGAGAGAAATACACCCTGTATGTATTTAGAGAGTTTAGCATGTCTAATCATCCCTCACCTGTGACTAATCACAACTACATTTTATCTCTCAGCTGTGTCAGCCTTGGCAGAGCAGCTCATTTGTAAACACAGGATGTTAACTGTATGGCTGCTTCTGTGAAAGGAGGAAGTAGACACACTGCAGATTTATTGCTGGCTTTGTATCCGCTGTAACACAGAAATGTTTTTCTTTAAAGAAAACCTGTAACTACAAAAAGTTCCCCTGGAGGGTACTCACCTCGGTAGTGGGAAGCCTCCGGATCCTATCGAGGTAGGTAAATAAATCAGCGCTTGTCAGGCTTGACGAGGGAGGATTCTGGGACACTTTGGGGGAGCCAGCGTTGGATTGCCTGCAGCTACAGGGGAGGGGGAAGCCTCATTGGGACCCTGCAGAGGTGAGTACCCCCCAGGGGAACTTTTTTTGGTTACATAGTCTCTTTAAAAGCTATTATGATGCTGCTTATCTTTTAGAGCAGGGAGGAAGTTCTGAGTTCAGGTCTGCTTTAAAGAGACACTGTAACGAGAAAAACGTCCCCTGGGGGGTACTCACCTCGGGTGGGGGAAGCCTCCGGATCCTATCGAGGCATCCAACATCCTCCTGTGTCCCACGGGGGTCTCGCTGCAGCCCTTCAAAGCCGGCCCAACAGACCCGACAGCCTGTTCAAAATTTACCTTCCCGGCTCCAGCGGGGGCGCTGTTTCGGCTCTTCTGACGGTGATAGGCGGAAATAGTCGCCTGCGCAGTAGAGCGGCCCGACAGCAACCGGCTATTTCCACCTATCTCCGAGGCGGAGAGCCGATACTGCGCCTGCGCTGGAGCCAGGAAGGTAAATATTTACATCACCGCCGCTCCGGGAGGATTTCCGCCGCCGCCGTGGGACACAGGAGGACGGGGGAAGCCTCAATAGGATCCGGAGGCTTCCCCCACCCGAGGCGAGTACCCCCCAGGGAGGTTTTTTCGTTACAGATTTTCTTTAAAGCACCAAAACATACCCAGTTGAGCTACCTTATTTTTTGATCAGTATAATAGAAAAGTTGAGTGGAGAAGCCCCTTATTTTTTCACCTCCACATGTTTGGAAACCGTGCCCCAAATGCCATTCACTTTTTCTCCTGACTTTTCTCCTGGGAGATAATTTTTCAGCATGTATTTCAAATCACTTTTCAGCATTTTGCAATTTAAAAAGTGCCAAAGAGTAGTTGAAAAACTACTATGAAAATTATTTTGAGTATTTTCTTGCTTGCTTGGGATTTAAAATGCATTATATTAGTGGTGAATTACAGTGAATTACATATGGGCCTGGATGTTTAAAGGGGCACTATGACGAAAAATTGTAAAATTTAAAATATGTGCAAACATAGACAAATAAGAAGTACATTTCTTCCAGAGTAAAATGAGCCATAAATGACTTTTCTCCTATGTTGCTGTCACTTGCCGTAGGTAGTAGAAATCTGACAGAAGCGACAGGTTTTGGACTAGTCCATCTCTTCATAGGGGATTCTCAGCATGGCTTTTACTCTTTATAAAGATATTCCATAAAAAGGATTTAAACAATGATGCTGTCCAGCCTCCCTGCTTGCTACACAGTTTTTTTTGGCAACTGCCATTCACTCAGGGCTCGTTTCCACTATCGCGAATCTGCATGCGTCCAACGCATGCAGATCCGCACATGTAATACAAGTGGATGGGCCTGTTTCCACTGTAGCGTTGTTGAGGTGCGTTTTTTTCAGCGTGAAAAAAACGCACAAAAGAGCCAACGATTTCGCCTGCGTCGGGAATCCGTGCGAATCGCCGCTAATGTATTTAATAGTAAAAACGCATGCGTTTGTTACATGCGTTTTTACCCGCGATTTCGCGTGCGATTTCGCACCTTTTTCAATTTTATTTAGCCCTGGCAGTGTCATGGTTAATTTCGCATGGCACCCTGCCATGCGAAATCGCAGGCGAAATCGCGGGTAAAAACGCATGTGGAAACGCATCCGCATGCGTTTTTACAAGCGTCGGAATGCGGCCGAAATCGCGTCGCAACAGTGGGAACGAGCCCTCAGTGCTTTTGAAAATAAATAAATCCCTGAGAATCCCCCATGAAGAGATGTACTAGTCCAAAACCTGTCGCTTCTGTCACATTTCTACTACCTACTGTAAGTGACAGCAACATAGGAGAAAAGTAATTTATGGCTCATTTTACTCTGGAAAAAACGTATTTCTAATTTGTTTATGTTTGCACATATTTTAAATTTAAAATTTCTTTGCCATACTGCCCCTTTAAATTACTTTATAAACAAACAAATAATTTAAAAAATATAAAACGCAATTAAGTAAACCAAAATTTCTGACCCTCAGTTCTAATAAAAATAACCTGGAAAAAAACACACCCCCAAAACCAAAAGACACCATGGATTTGAAAGCAATTAGACCCTACTGTTTATTTAACCACTTGCCGACCGCACGCTTATACCGTGCGTCGGCAAAGTGGCAGCTGCAGAACCAGCGACGCAGTACTGCGTCGCCAGCTGCAGGCTGATTAATTAGGAAGCAGCCGCTCGCGCGAGCGGCTGCTTCCTGTCAAATCACGGCGGGGGGCTCCGTGAATAGCCTGCGGGCCGCCGATGGCGGCTCGCAGGCTAAATGTAAACACAAGCGGAAATAATCCGCTTTGTTTACATTGTACGGCGCTGCTGCGCAGCAGCGCCGTAAGGCAGATCGGCGATCCCCGGCCAATCAGCGGCCGGGGATCGCCGCCATGTGACAGGGGACGTCCCGTCACTGGCTGCACAGGACGGATAGCGTCCTGTGCAGCCCGGATCACCGGGAGGGAGAGGTAGGAGAGGGAGGGGGAGAATGTCGCCGCGAAGGGGGGCTTTGAGGTGCCCCCCCGCAACACCCAGGCAGGAGCGATCAGACCCCCCCAGCACATCATCCCCCTAGTGGGGAAAAAAGGTGGGCGATCTGGTCGCTCTGCCTGCTACCTGATCTGTGCTGGGGGCTGCACAGCCCACCCAGCACAGATCACTCAAAACAGCGCTGGTCCTTAAGGGGGGGTAAAGGGTGGGTCCTCAAGTGGTTAAAGAGGCCCTGTAGTGACTTATAGTAGAATGCAGTAAATTATTCAGGATACCCCCTTTTATGCTAATTTTCCTGGTTTCAGCATCAGAAACACTTCCTATATCTATAGCCACGCCCTCCCAGTGATGTCACAGCCTAGGATGTTTATCTATGTAGTATCTCCGTAAACAAACATTCTGCAGAGCTTCATCTGACAGGATTAAAGATGTCACCACCTGTGATTAAATTTTAGACTATAATGCTAGGTACACACGATACAATTTTTTTACGATTCAATTTTCTGGCAGATTTACCTGCCAGGTCGATTTTTTTCCAACATGTCTGATCTGAGTTTCGATCGATTTTCTGATCAATTTCCACAGAAGGGAACGGAAATCGATCGGAAAATTGATCGGAAAATCGATCGAAATTCAGATCGGACATGTTGGAAAAAATCGATCTGGCAGGTAAATCTGCCAGAAAATTGTATTGTGGGTACCTAGCATATAGGTAACCATACATCTAGTGATTCTCATACAATCGACAAAGCAATCAAGTTTATTGCGCAATCAACTTCAGAGTAGTTGATCGCTCGACTAGTGGCCCACACACTACAAGCGATATCCTGTGCAATCCACTTTCACAAATGGAACTGACCGATGTTGTGCCTCCATTCTCTGATTGCAAAAATCAGTTAAGGGTCCTGCCACACCAAAGAGAGTTTTGCAGGTCGTTTCCGTTTTTTCTAAAAAGCCTCTATTGACTTACATTAAAATTGCAATGATCACGATATTGCCACGATTTTAATGTAAGCCAATAGTTTTTAAAAAAAAAAAAAAAGGAAAACGTCCTGAAAAACGCCCTTTGGGGCCCATGCAAACTTGCTGATCGCAAAATGCTTGCGTTTTTGCTATCGTTTTGCTATGGCGATTTTGCGCGATTAATGCGAAAAAAAATCACCATTCACACTTGCTGATTTTTTCGTGATTGCTTTTAGCGCTTCTATAGCACTAAAACGCGATCACCGGGAAATAGTCTGAAAATAGTGCAGGCTACGCGATTGCGTTTAGCGTTTTTGGGCGATTTGCGCAAATCGCCCCAATAAGAAAGGGCCCATAGGGCTTCATTACACTAGCACTTTCAAAAGCGCTAGCGTTTGAGCGTTTTGCCGAAATCGCCGGCAAAACGCTCAAGTGTGAATGGGCCCTTTGGTGTGTCAGGGCCCGCAGAGTCCTTTGAAGGATATGTGATCAGTAGCCGATTCCTGTGCGATCGATATCTTCCATCCTGCTCGAATGACTAAGGAGATCGATTCAACATATTATTAGCCACATTTTATCGCTTGGGAATACCGGAATACACTCGATTGTCTCTCGATTCTATAAAACGATTGAATCGAATGGTTGATCATACAGCCAGATGAGGTGGCCATACACTCATTAGATTAGCAGCAGATAGATCATCAGATTTCTGATCTATCTGATGCGTTTAGGAACATTTTTTACTAGGAACAGATTTCCAATAGATTTCAGTATGAAATCTATTGAAAATCGATCTGATGGCATTTTTTTTGCCATCAGATTTCCATTAGGGACAATGCAAAATGATAAGCAATCTCAACAGATCGACCTAGATTTTCCAGCATGTCAGATCGATTGAAATCGATCGAAATCGGCCGCAAATCGATCGATTGGCCGAAAATGGTCTTAGTGTATGGGACCCTTAAATCAGGGAGCGGAAAGATTTTACAAGGGGCAAACGCTGAATAAATAATCTATAAATTAATATTGTAAAAAAAAGAGAGCAATTTTATTCTTTACATTATTTCACTGCAGTTCCTCTTGAAATCACTTCAAAGACATCATACTCGATGCTGAAACTGAGAAATCTTATTATTTTATGGAAACTAAAACTCTTTTTGAATTTGATGCCGGCACATTTCAAAAAAATGCAAAAAAAGTTGTGTAATGCAAAAAAAATAAAACAGTTGGGGACATCAAACTTGGAGAAGGACTTAGGAGTACTCATTGACAACAAGTTAAATAATCGTACTCAATGCCAAGCAGCTGCAGCTAAAGCTAACAAAATTTTGGGATGCATTAAAAGGGAAATAAAAACTCGAGATGCTAGCATAATATTGCCCCTGTTTAACTCTCTAGTAAGGCCACATCTGGAATATGGAATTCAGTTCTGGGCACCACATTACAAAAAAGATATTGCAGTTTTAGAGCAGGTGCAGAGACGAGCAACAAAATTGATGCGTGGGATGGAAGGTCTCACTTATCGAGAAAGGTTAGATAAACTGGGTTTATTTAGTCTAGAGAAAAGACGCCTTAGAGGGGATCTAATTAACATGTATAAATACATCAGAGGGCAATATAATACCTTGGCGGATGAGCTTTTTGTCCCTAGGCCTTCTCAAAGGACTAGAGGACATGATCTGCGCATGGAGGAAAAATGTTTTAGCCATTTATTTAGGAAAGGGTTCTTTACAGTAAGAGTGATTAAGATGTGGAATGCATTGTCACAGGAAGTAGTTATGGCAAATTCTATACCTGCATTTAAAGGGGGCTTAGATGCTTTCCTTGCGTTGAAAGACATCCATGGCTACAATTACTAGGTAATGCCTAATGATGTTGATCCAGGGATTTTATCTGATTGCCATCTGGAGTCGGGAAGGAATTTTTCCCTTTAGGGGCTAATTGGACCATGCCTTGTAAGGGTTTTTTCGCCTTCCTCTGGATCAACAGGGATATGTGAGGGAGCAGGCTGGTGTTGTACTTTATACTGGTTGAACTCGATGGACGTATGTCTTTTTTCAACCAAAATAACTATGTAACTATGTAACTATGTAAAACCTTGGGCATCTCACAATTAATTAGTACACATGGAAATCGACAAGTAAAGCAACTATTACTAGAGCACTCCAGAGAGGCGGAGCTCCTCAGAAATAAAGATAGGGAAGGGTACACCACCCTGTGAAGGCAAATAATGCAAACTTTTATGAATAACTTTGCTCTAGGGATGGTCGGAAATGCCAATTTCCGATTCCGCGGTAATTCCGCATTCCGCCATTGCCAATTACCGATTCCGCTTTCCGGTACCAATTTCCGCATTCCAATGCGGAATTTCCGCCGGAAATCGCGGAAATTCCGCCCGACTTTAACATAGATTTTCTCAAAAACTATAAGGTCTTTTTGAAAACTTTTTTTGCATTTTATTCAGAAGATTCTGTTTAATAAACCCTGAAAATTTGGTGTTTCTAGGACTTACGGGGGCTAATTTTTACTGTAATATAAATGCAGAAAATAGGCAGATGCAGATTTTCTGCATTTTACTTTACAGTAAAAATCTGCCGACTTTAGTGGTTAATAGCAAAGCCCCCGTAAGTGCTAGAAACACCAAATTTTCAGGGTTTATTAAACTCAATCTTGTGAACAATATGCAAAAAAAAGTTTCCAAAAAGACCTTACAGTTTTTGAGAAAATCGATGTTAAAGTCAGGCAGAATTTCCGCGATTTCCGGCGGAAATTTCCGCGATTTCCGGCGGAAATCCGCCTAACACACTTGCATTACATTTGCACACTTGCAAATTCTGATCGGAATTCCGAAATTGCATTTCCGCGGAATCCGAATGAGCATCCATACTTTGCTCCATGGGAAAAGGATTTGTGGATTTTGGTATCTGTTGTACTGAGAATCTGCAGTAATCTCTATCGCAAGAGACCAGATAAGCGGAAATATGTCGGGATGGGTTCTTGAGGTTCACCTGACCGGGAAAGCAATGCCCCTAAAATATATAACCTATAGCTAAACTTCATATGTTGGCGCTTTATAAATACAATAAATACATAAATTGGCTTAAACGGACCTGAACTCTTGCACAGGACAGAAGAGAAACGCACCCTGTATGCATTCAGAGAGTTTAGCTTGTCTAATTCCCCCCTCATCTGTGACTAATCACCACTGTAATTTGATCTCTCTGCTGTGTCAGTTGGATGCCTTGGCTCAGCAGCTAATTTGTAAACACAGTATGTGAGCCCTATGCCTGCTTCCATGAAAGCAGGAAGTAGGCACACTGCAGATTTATTTCAGGATTTGTATTGGCTGTAACAAATACATTTTCTTCTTTAAAAGTTAGTATGCCGTTGATTATCTTTTTGAGCAAAGTGTTTTGAGTTCAGGTCCATTTTAACCCTCCCACACCACCTCTTTTGGCCAATCAGATGATGCTGCAATGCGCTCTTCTTCAAAGACACAGTCTGTGGCACCCTCTCCTCCTAGCAAGTGCTGCAGAAGACCCTGTAAAACATTACAGGGTCTTCACATTTTGGCCCATACCTCGCTGCCTTTTCTTCATTTGAAACCAGCGGCAATCCCATGCGGCCGCAGCTGATTTCCCTCAGTCAAGCCCATTTTATTTGAAAATCAATTTTAAATATATTAGTGAACTTTGCCTTTAAGGGATTCTTTCTTTTTATAGCATAAATATATTACACCTCCTCCACTTTAAATTGCTTCTCGATCAATAATGCAACTACAATACGTTTTTTCTTAATCTGCAGAGAGTCCCCCTCGGGGGTCAGGAATGCAGTCTTCGCTTTATTCCTAATTCCAGAATTCTCCATCTCCACTTTGCTTCATGCAGTATTTTGCCTATGTTGGTGGGAGGTATACTTTCATACCCACAACATTTTGAGATAAGAAAGAGGGACACTTAAGCCACACCTCTGCCACACCCTTGCCACACCCCCAATCACACATACCAGCAAGTTTTCATAAGAAAAATATGATGTTTTATAATTCAAACACTGGTCCTTTCTATTCTGGTTCATTTTCCTTCATATTAACATTTAAAAATAAGAAATGCATTAACCACTTGCCGACGAGGGGATTTTTCAGTGATCGGTGCTGCGTGGGCTCTACAGCCCGCAGCACCGATCAGGAGTGCAGCAGGGCAATCAGACTACCCCCCTTTTTTCCCCACTAGGGGGATGTCCTGCTGGGGGGGTCTGATCGCCGCCGGCTGCAGTTGCTTAGCGGGGGGGCTCTTCAAAGCCCCCCTCCGCAGCGTTCTCCGCCGTCTCTCCCGCTCCCTCCCTCTCCCTCCCCCTGTGAGCTGCGCAGGACGGATTTCCGTCCTGCGCATTGAAGGATAGGCTTCAGCCTATCATATGCCGGCGATCCCCGGCCAATCAGAGGCCGGGGATCGCCGATCTGCCTTACGGCGCTGCTGCGCAGCAGTATGATGTAAACAGCGGGGATTTCTTCCCCGCCTGTTTACATTTTGCCGGCGAGCCGCGATCGGCGGCTCTCCGGCTGTTCACGGAGACACCCTCCGTGAACTGACATGGAAAGGCCGCTCGATCGAGCGGCCGTTTCCATGGTAACCCGCAGACGACCAGTTTACGCCAATCAGCGTTAGCTGGTTGTCAAGAGGTTAATTTAACAGAGTAACCCAGCAGCTCAGGGTGACCCAAACCACTAGGAATGTATAGGGGGATAAAAGAGACCGAAAAGCCCTCCTACTAATAAGCAATGCTTGGTGAAATTTGCCTTCTTAAAACAGAAGGAAATTTGCAATAATTCAGCTACAAGTGAACATTTGTGGCTACCCACAATGCACCACTACTGAATATGCAAATGATCCCGTTTCGCTCCTGTAAGCCAGGCAAGCATCCAGAACTGCTGGTGTATAGCAAGCCTACATATAGCTTGCTTTGTGGGTAACCACAAATGTTCACTTATAGCTGAATTATTTGAAATTCCCTCTGTTTTAAGAAGGCAAATTTCACCAAGCATTGCTTATTAGTAGGAGGGCTTTTTTTTGTCTTTTATCCCCCTATACACTCCTAGTGGTTTGGGTCACCCTGAGCTGCTGGGTTACTCTGTTGTACTGGTCCAAGCCCTATCTCATACAGCCATATCAATCCCTGCCATGCACTGATGAGGGCAAAAGTCCCAAACAGGCTGTCTACATGTGGGGTTAGGGTGGCTGTGTAATATTTAAAGCTATAAGCTTGCTATACACCAGCGTTTCTGGATGCTTGCCTGGCTTACAGGGGCGAAAATAGATGATTTGCATATTCAGCAGTGGTGCATTGTGGGTAACCACAAATGTTCACTTATAGCTGAATTATTGCAAATTTTCTTCTGTTTAGGAAGGCAAATTTCACCAAGCGTTAATTTAAAGAGTGGAAATAAAGTTTACAGTGAGTTACACACATTTTTCAGTATAAAAATAACATGTATTTACATAGATCTGTACATGAGTCCTGAAAGAGGGACAGATGAGGAAGAAAGACGGACAGAGGGATTTGGCCCCCAAAGAGGGACTGTCCTTGGGAGCTATGTACTTTTCTCATGGAGCAGAGTGTTCTGAACAGGCAGATAGGCACCCAGTATATCAAGTTAGAACTCTTTACTGAAAATAAACATGCAGATATAGATCATACACCACCATCAGGAAATGCAGCTTACTTACAGAGAGGAACACAGAGACTACAGGAAATCACAATACCATAGAGATCATCACCACACTTTAGACAGTGACATCTTGTGGTTGCTTTACTGTACTGCAGTTTAGGTAATATTATTGATACTTCCACCATTAACCAATGTTTGCTTTCAGTTGCTCGCAGACTTGGAGAACAGCCCGATGTTTGCCAATGATCTGGATTGTCAGAAGTTTCTGATGGAAGCCATGAAGTATCACCTCTTGCCTGAGAGACGCTCCATGATGCAAAGTCCTCGCACCAAGCCCCGCAAATCCACAGTGGGGGCGCTGTATGCAGTGGGAGGCATGGATGCTACCAAAGGTATGGTGCCATATGCATACCTTCCAACTTTTTGAGATAAAAAAGAGGGATACTTAAGCCACACCTCTAACCCCACCCCGACACACCCCTTGTCATGCATACCATAAAGATTTCTTAAGAAAAATATTTTTTTTATAATTCAAACCACACTGGACCTTTCTATCCTGGTTCATTTTCCTTCATAGTGACATGAAAAGAAGAAATATATCAATTTAAAGGATGGGAATAAAGTTTACAGTAAATTAAAGGATAATTGAACTTTCGTTAATTTTCAGAACGGGGCATGTGTAGCAAGAAGTGCTCATGCCCAATGCTCCCTTTGTTCTTCTCTGTCCCCTCCGTTATCTTGTCAGGGCTCCCTGCAGCTACTTCCGAGTCGGCCAGCGTTAGTTAGTAGTGGGCAGGTGCTGCCCGGCGACGTGTGTCCTGGATCACACGCCCGTGGCTGTGACCGTTCTGCGCATGTGCACTTTGTAGTTGTGAATGATGCCCCGTTTTGAAAATTAACAAGAGCTAAGGTATCCTTTAAACACATTTTTCTATAGAAAGATAAATCCAGCTCTGTACATCAGTCCTGACTCCTGAAAGAGGGACGAATAAGGAGGAAAAAGGGACAGAGCGATTTTGTTCCCAAAGAGGAACTGTCCTTCCAAAAGAGGGACAGTTGAGGAGCTATGCCTAATGACTACCATTTTGCCTCCATAAAATATAAAGAAATGGTTACCGATCCTTACTTAGGGCTAGAAGAACTAGGGCTAGGAAAATCCAGGATAAGGAGAACAAGAGTTAGAAGAATTGAGAAATCTGTCTTTTGGTTGATCGTGCACCAAAATCGCCAGATGTACGTGTACCTTTAGGATTGAGATTATTGGAGTTAAAGTGAACCGAGCACCATTTTTACCACCCAGGGCATCTCAATAGCACATGAAAATGCATGCCAACAATATGTCTCATTATTAAAATACATTTCCATTTTACCTTTTATTTTACATTCAAAGTTAAGCAATTAAGTTTTATTAGCCTACTAATTAGTCCGTCTCCGGCTGCAGAGATTTCAGGAAGCTAATTGTTTTATTGTAGTTATTACCAAAAAGTAAACAATACCTTTTCTGCAACAGAGGGGGTGGGTAATTAGGACAGTTTCTTCAAAGAGATTATCCAGAGTGAATGTGTCAAGATAGCATCTCTGACTTTTGTAAATAAGGACCGTGAGAAGGGGAGGAAGGGAGATGGAAAGAAAGGGTGCTTAGTTCCCTTTAAGCTGCCTATACATCAATGTATGGGCAGACTCGACCAAGAGACAGATCTCTCTTTGATCAGAACTGATCGGAAAGATGTGTGGCCGAGAAAATCGCTAGACGTATGAGCACCTTAACCACTTCAGCCCTCAGTCGTTTTCACTTTCTGCATCCGAGCAAGGTTCACCTCTCATTCATTAGCCTATAACTTTATCACTACTTATCACAATGAACTGATCTATATCTTGTTTGTTCCGACACCAATTAGGCTTTCTTTGGGTGGTACATTTTGCTAAGAGCCACTTTACTGTAAATGCATTTTAACACGAAGAATAAGAAAAAAACTGAAAAAAATCTTTATTTGTCAGTTTTCGTCCATTATAGTTTTAAAATTATACATGCCTCCATAACTAAAACTCACGTATTGTATTTGCCCATTTGTCCCGGTTATTACACCATTTAAATTATGTCCCTATCACAATGTATGGCGACAATATTTTGTTTGGAAATAAAAGTGCATTTTTTCCGTTTTGCATCCATCACTATTTACAAGCTTATAATTTAAAAAAAAAATCGAAATATTTTATCTTTACATAGATATTTAAAAAGTTTTGACCCTTATGTAAATACTTACATGTTTTTTTTTTTTTTTAATTGTAATGTTTTTTATTTTTATTAAACATTTTATTTGGGTATTTTTGGGAGGGTGGGATGTAAATAGTAATTTTTTAATGTAAATATGTGTTGATTTTAATTTTTTTTTACATTTAGTTGTAGTTTTACTTTTTGGCCACAAGATGGCAGCCATGAGTTTGTTTACATGTCATCACTCTAAGCGTAACATGTACGCTTAGAGGGAAGTAAGGGGGATGCAAGAGTCAGAAAAAGCGAGGCTTCCGAGAGAAGCAGCCGCTTTTTCTGCGGGGGAGAGGAATTAATCATCAGGCGCCATGGCCCGATTGATTGATTCCTGGGCGCGATCGGCCGCGGGAGAGCGCGGGAGCGAACATGCCTCCTGGACGTAGCTTCTACGTCCAGGAGGCTTAAACGGTTAAAATCTGAATTAAAAGATAAAGCATTAGATTAAATGGATTTAGAAGAATTAGGATTACGGCTGAACACTCACTACCAACTGATGTAGCGCATCGGGAATCAGGACCTGATCCTCTTGGGAGACATCACTGGGCGGGGCTACATGCACGCTTCTCACCTGTGTAGCTGACAACGAATTGTGTTGGTATGGGGGGGGGGGGGGGTGACAAGCAGTGCATGAGTGATGTTGCACGGTGGTGGGTGTGGTTTTAAAACATTAGGTACTGTGCCTTACTGGCTAAAGTCTCACCCTAGTAGAGTTTAGCCAATTAGGTGCAATACCTGATGAAGTGGTCACAACCCACAAAATGAGCTGTAAACATGCTGCTAATAATTTGTTTAAAGGGGTTCTGTAGGATCCTTTAAAAATCAAAAACTGACACTTACAGGGGGCTTCTACTGGCCCCCTGCAGATAACCTGTCCCTCGCCGTCACTGAATAATCTTCCGTTCCCCCGCGGCAGGTCACCTTCTAATTAGTTGTCTAACTGGACAAATGCAACTGCGCCTGCACATCCTCGCTCTTGCTCGCGTCTCCGGGAGCTTCCTGCGCAGGCGCAGTATGAGAAAACTTTATACTTGCCTGCACAGAAACCTCCCGAAGACGCGAGCGAGGACACACGTGGCCATGCAGGCGCAGTATGAGAAAACTTCAAACTGTGCCTGCCGGAGATGTGAGCGTGAGCGAGGACGCGCGTGGCCATGCAGGCGCAGTTGCATTCATCCAGTTAGACGAATAATTGGATGGTGACCGACGGCGGGGGAACGGAAGATTCTTCAGTGACGGCGAGGGACAGGTTATCTGCAGGGGGGGCGGTAGAAGCCCCAGGTAAGTGTCAGTTTTTTATTTTTAAAGGAGTCCACAGAACCCCTTTAATATATTTGACTTTTGTTCTGTTTGTGAGGTCAGTGTCACACCACTTTTTATTGCTCTGGTGCTCCTTTCTGGGTTCTCTTCTGTAAAATTTGAATCTCCCGCCATGTCTTCTAGTGAATCACTTCCAAGGCTTCGTGTCCACCGATTTCACCCTCTGAAAAATGCCATTGTGTTTTTTCTATCTCAAGCACAGAAAACACAATGGGGTTTTACAGCAGGGGCGGGGCTATGTGTCGGAAGTCTCCGGAGACAGAGCCCCGGAAGTGATTCACAAGAAGACCTGGCAGGGAATTATAACTTTACAGGACAGGAGGACCTGTTGAATATTTAATATACACTGGAGGTCTGCTTTAACCCCGAGCACAATGTAATAATTATTTATTCACATATAGCAGGTTGGTGCGTGTAGATACATTTGTAACACATTCTTATTATTCTATTGGACAACCTTGGGCACCTATAGATCTATGTTGTAATTAGTTCACTTTCTTGGGACCGCAGTGGTCACAAACTATTTTGCATAATCCTGATTTTGTATCTTAATTTGCAATTACAATGTGAAATAGTTTATGCGAAATTTCGGGTAAAATTGTAATTAATTTTGTTAGCAAACGTAATCAGAAACCATAATTTTGACTTCAGAGGTTAATAGGAAAGCCCCCATAGATGCTACTGTCACCAACATTGCTATGTAAGTCGAGGGGAATAGTGTCAACAAGGCAAAAAAGACCTTGTTGTTTTTGAGAAAATCAATTTTAAAAATGCCAAGGAAAACCTTTTGTATTTTTTTACGAGTTTGAAAAACATTTGTCCTTTGCATTTTTTAAAGGGACTCCGAGCTCACGAAAAAAAGAAAAGTTGTACTCACCAGGGGCTTTCTCCAGCCCAGTGCTGGTCGGGAGGTCCCACGCCGGCGTCCTGGCTCCTCTCCTTTTCCCCGCTCCGGTATAGCTGACAGGTACATGCGCAGTACTTTCACGCCGGCCGCCGTGATGACGCGAGGCGGCCGGCGTGTGACGTAATCCGCGTCATACGCGGAAGCTGCAGCCCGACACTCCACCGAGTGTCGCCCGGGCTGCGGCCTGTCAGCTATACCGGAGCGGGGAGAAGGAGAGGAGCCAGGACGCCGGCGTGGGACCTCCCGACCAGCACTGGGCTGGAGAAAGCCCCTGGTGAGTACAACTTTTCTTTTTTTCGTGAGCTCGGAGTCCCTTTAAATCGTTTTTCTCAAAAACTACAAGGTCTTTTTAGAAAAAAAAATCTTTGTATGTGCGTTTCACCCTTGCCTTTAACATACATAGCAATTTTGTTGACCCTTCCATGTATTTTGCTATTTACCGGCACAAAAGTATGCAAAAACTATGCGAAGTTACGAAATCCTTTGAATGCCCAAATCGTAGTTATGTATTGCTGTAACTGCAAAAATGTGCGCAACATTTAGTGTCATCGTAATTAGATTACGATCATCGCTGGTGATCACAGACGTAAGTCAGGTGACCTCAGTAAACAGGACCTGTCATTGGCAGGACGCCTCTAGCTCCTATTATATCACTGATCCTCTGGAAGAACACTGCCAGTAATTGTCCCAAAACACCGCAAACGTCTTCGCCTATCAAAGGAAACTGCTTACAGAGGCGCTAAGCTAACATTGATCTGCATTGTGGTGCGCGAGTCCCGCCACTGTCACCTTCACACAGGGTGACAGACAGACAAACGTGATCGATAAATCAGTACTTAGGAGACTCAAGAGGAAGCCTCAAAGGATTATCCTTCACGAGAGACCATGAATTATAGATAAAAGTGCCACCTCATTACATTGTACAGACACCACGCCGACGGGGACATCACATTCCGGGACCTCAGCAAAACTTCACAAACTACTCAGGAAACTTCCGGAGTGTCCATAGAACACCATAGGGATACTGTAATGCATGTAGAAATAAAATGAAATGGTCGCGTATCTAACCAAGATGCACCTGACAGACAATCACTGCATAGGGCTAATTAAAGGCACAATTGTGCTCATTGCAGTTGAACAGGTGCAATAAGAACTAATGCAACTCACACTACTAATACTTGCTGCAAACTTATGCAACTCACATAAATACAACTTATTATTGGGGAACCTTACCCTTCTCTTTTTGGGAGAGACATCAGTTCTCATGCAGAGCATGTTAGCAGGGACGCCAGGTGCAGGCGTCTCTCGGGGTCCCCACCCTAACCTACATTTATCACCCAACGATTTGGGAACATGCAGGCAACGTTGACTTGGGAGCAGCAGGGCCATAAAAAGGTACTCTCACCGCCTGAGGATGCCACCCACACCCCAACCCAGAGGAAATAAATTACAGTGTAACGCATGCAGAAATAAAATGAAATGGCCGCGCATCTAACGACCATTCAACACGATAGGGATACGTTTAACCATTTATGCCACCTGGACGTGATTGTAATGTCCAGGTGGCTGCTGCTGTGCTGGGGCACGCTGTGATGCGCTCCCGCGCACTCCCGTGCCCCCCCCCCCCCCCCGGTTAGCCCAGAGATCAATGAATGGGAATTCAGTGATCTAAGTCCCTGGTAGAAAAACCGACGGCTTCTTTTCAGAGGCCGCGGACTTTCGGGAAAAAAAAGTGTTTCCCGCCCTCCTTATACTTCCTGGAAGCTTCCAGGACTAAAAAAAAAAATCACTGTGACCATCTTGTGGCCAAATAGAAAACTACATCTACATACATATTTTTTATAAAATAACTACACATTATTACATTTAAAATTAACTGTTTACCTCCCACACCAAACATTACCCAAATAACATTTTTAATGAAAAAAACTTTACAATAATAAATAAATAGTTAAGGGTCTGTACTTTTTTAATATGCACGTGAAGGAGGTATATTACGAGCATTTTTTAAATTATAAGCTTGTAAATATTGATGGATGCAAAACTGAAAAAAATGTACCTTTATTTCCAATGAAATATTGGGGCCATACATTGTGATAGGGACATCATTTAAATGGTGTAATAACCGGGACAAATGGGTAAATAAAATACATGGGTTTTAATTATGGTAGCATGTATTAAAGCTATAATGGACGAAAACTGAGAAATAATGAATTTTTTCCATTTTTTTTCTTAATCTTCCTGTTATAATGCATTTAGAAAAAATAATTCTTAGCAAAATGTACCACCCAACGAAAGCCTAATTAGTGGCGGAAAAAACAAGATATAGATGAATTCATTGTTATTAATTAGTGATAAAGTTATTGGCGAATGAATGGGAGGTGAAAATTGCTCTGATGCAGAAGGTGAACCCGGGGGCTGATGGTTAAAGTACAGTCAGTGTATTATTTCAGTTTATTATTGTTGTTCTTGTTTCCTATTTTGTACAGTCTACCTGTATAGTCAACACAGACCCCAATAAAAAAACAAAAAATGGAAAAAAAACCTTTGTTGTGTTTATAAAAATCCCCATACAATTTTCATTGGCGTTAGGCCCATACCTCTAAATTTTTTGAGATAAGAAAGAGGCACACTTTAAGTCACATCCCCATCACCCAAGATGTCATTTAGGCAAGCAGAACATGGCTTCAAATGGAGTTAAGTTTAATTTTGATTTTCTTTCACTTGTTTCTGCTCCATTGTCACATGCCACTATCATAACAACTCTAATATAAAACCTGAATGGAATGGTGTAATGTTGTAATGTCCAGGTGATGGCATAAAAATGGTTCATTGAAGGGACCATCCGTTCTTCCTAGGTGCCACGACCATCGAGAAGTACGACCTGCGGACAAACAGTTGGGTCCAGATCAGCACCATGAGCGGACGCCGCCTGCAGTTCGGCGTAGCTGTCATTGACAACAAGCTGTACGTGGTGGGAGGCCGGGAAGGCCTGAAGACCTCAAATACTGTGGAGTGTTTCAACCCTATCACCAAAGACTGGTCCGTCATGCCACCGATGTCCACGCATCGGCATGGTCTGGGTAAGACACCATCTTCAAACTGCTCAAAGTTCTGCACAGACCTCAATATTTCCAGATACACCATGACTCCTAGTGGGAGGAAAAGTATGGAGTTCCAAAAAGAGTTATTGGGAACGTAAGACCTGATATTTTTTAGGGAAAATATGGTTTTTGCTCTCCCACGGTTGAGTTAACTTATTTTCACCAAGGAAGTAAAGATCAGATGTTATCTGGCCAGAGATGCATGTCAAAGGTCATAGTTAGGGACTAAAGGTGGCCATACACTTAAAGGGAACCTGTACTGAGTAAAATTATCTAAAATAAACACATGAGGTAACTTCAAATGAACATTACATAGTTACCTTGCCATCAGTTCCTCTCAGAAGCTCATCACCATTTTCTTCTGACAATGATCCCTTCCAGTTCTGACAACCATTTTGTCAGATCTGAAATATATCAGTTGCTGTCAGTTATTTATCAGTTGCTGTCAGTTATAGCTGAGAGGACAACTGATGGGCCAAATAAAGTCTATGTTTCCCTATGGTGTGTGCTGACCAGAAAGATGTCATGGGGTAATGGCCATTTTCAAAATGGAGAATTCCCTTGAGCACAGTGGACAAACAGGATGCGGGAAAGGAGAAAGAGATTGAGGAGTAGACTACACGTGAGGTAAGTATGACTTGTGTATGTTTATTTTGACTTTTAATTTTCAGTTCAGGTTTTCTTTAAAGATTTGCAGCAGATTCATCCATCAGATAGATTTCTGTCAGATGCCTGTCAAGTGGAATCTGACAGGAATCTATCTGATGTGTGTCACATACTAGGAACAAATTTCCAATAGATTTCAGAATGAAATTTATTGGAAATCGATCTAAATGCATTATTGGGCCATTAGATCCAATGCAACTCTACGGGCCATCGATCTGCTGCCAGCCACAGATCAACCTAGATTTTCTATGCTGTCAGATAGATCAAATCGATCGAAATCTGCCTCAAATCGATCGATTGGCTAATTTGATAGAATCAATTTCCGATCAATGGCTGAAATCGACCAGTGTATGTATATAGATGATAATCAATGAGAGACAAATTATTCTGGGTTTTATGCATATTTCATGCAAAGTGTATGCAGATTTGAGATAGGCTAGTCACATGCATTTCTTGTTGATTTTGATAGGCCGAATTCCCAGCTGCATACAATTTGCATTCGATTTGCATGCAAATCAGATTTATTAACACCTCCTTGCTCATCTGTTTTGTAGACTAGTGATAAGTATTGAATCCCAGTTTCCACTGTTTTGAAACAGTCAGTCATGCCTGTTGGGTAATTATATCTGACGGTTAATTAGATTGTAGCTGAACTGAGTTTTAAAGAGGACCTGAAGTGGTGTGACACCATGAGATAAATGTATACACTTAAGATGGCCAATCATCAGGCGACTTGGGCGCCGACCGACCATCCGCTTCATTTATTATAACCTGAATTGGATGAAAATTGGTGCTGTCAAGTGCATGCCCGACCGACAATGACCAACTTTGTGTCGAAATTAATCGGATGGGCAAGATGCTCGATCGGGTGCGCTGTGAGCGATGAGCGTTGAACGCGACAAAACCCCCAGCGCTGTCCCCCCCTAATGTAAAATGCAGCAGCACCATACGAGAATCGCTGCTGTAATGGACCCCCTAATTTGTTAGTGAGGAGCACAAATTTCGCATTGTCTTAATTTTGCATTGTAATTCGCAACTACAAAGCAAAATTTTAAGGCAAAATTTCAGGAAACTTCATAATAAATGTTGCATGTAAATGTAATCGATCCATAATTTCGGGAAATTTTGTGTAATTTCTTGCCAACATTTGCGGTTAATAGTGGAACCCCCATACATGCTATCATCCCCAAATTTACTACCTATATGAATACCTTGAAGCCCCAAGGTGGCAGCCCCAGGACCGCGTAACGCCAAAAGGCATCAAGTCCTGGGGAGGGGTTTTACAGGGGATCGCGCGCGCTGACGTGCGTGCATCCCCGCTCGAAGTCTACCAGCAGGGATCGCATGTGTGCTACAATGTATGGCTCTGCAGCAAGCTACTAAAGCTGCAGAGCGTTAAATTGTAAAGAATAGGCTGATCACTGGGGGGAAGGGGGGGGGGCTTGGGGGGGTCTGGTGTAAGCCTGTGGTCCTGAAGTGGTTAAGGTGTACTGGGAACAAGTCAAAACAGTAATAAGGAAACATGGTTTTTAAACTGTAATTTTTCTTTTGCATATTTAAAATCGATTTTTTTCAAAAACACATGGTCTTTTTGAAAATAATCCTTCTTATTCTTAACTTATATTGCAACTTTGGTGCCAGTAGCATGTATGGGGGCATTGCTGTTCACTGTTAAATTTGGCACAAAATTATGTGCAAGTTATGCGAAAATTTACGCAAAATTACAAATGTGTATATGAAATGACTGTATATTCTGGCATAAATACTTTTTAACCCTTGAAAATCTTCTGAAAAGTCAGGGGTTGTCTTATACGCCGGGTGTCATTGATGCCGGGTGATACGCCTATCCTGTTACCTCCCCTCAGATCTCGCTGCTGAGGACTGTAGTGAAGCGGCGCAGGTGCACATGTGTGAGATCTGAGAGGCAGAGAAGGAGGTAAATAGGATACAAGGGCGGGGCCAGAAGGGTGAAAGAGGCGGGTTTTATGGGCACAGTGCAATCTATTCTTCCATACCGCTCTGATAAAAAGGGAGAGCTGACCAGTCCACTTAGGGAGAGGGAGAGTTGACCAATCCAACCAGTCAATCGCCTATATACTGTTATATACTGGGTACCACATACAGTACAGCACCAGTATCTGTTCATACATAGCACCAGTATATGATGTTTTTTAATTTTATGTGGTGTGCGTTGGTAGAGGGGTAGTCTTATATAGCGAGTATATCCCAACTCTATATTTTAACTGGAAAAGTTAGGGGGTCGTCTTATACGCCAGAATATACGGTACTTTAATTTACAAATCGTAATCATATATTAGCGTAATTGCAGAAATGTACATGAAATTTCACTTAATCGTAGTTAGCTCATTACAATAATCACTATTAGTTCATTCCTGGGGAACGATTGTCCAGGAACAGATTTGAAAGCCGCGACTAAAATGTTCTATCTGAAAACCGGCTAGACCGGCCTGCAAATAGTTCCTCTGGTAGACCGATCAGCCCAGCACTAATTATACATAAATAGCTAAGTAAATAGATTCCCGCGAACTGCCCGGTCAGCGTATTTAAGTCTGTTTTGCAGCCGGAAGCAGCGGGACGCCCGCGGTTGTTGCGCGCAGGGCACAAACTTAATCTGCCGTCATGCTGTGCGGGCTTCCTCTGCGTGAGACTAATTAGGAAAGTTTATTAATAATACATGTGCTATAGATCTTCAGAGAGCTTAAACACATTTTAGCGCGACACAGGAAGCTGGGCTCACCGCCGCACACAATCCCGCCCCCACTCCATGTTTCCAACGCATAAATTAATAATGTTTATTCCGCACGGGGGTTGATTAAACGCGCTGTGCTTTGAGCGTCCGTTGTGAAATAATCACTTTTTTTTTATGTTTCTGTAATTAGCTGTGATTAGATCAAGCCATCGTTTGATTAATGAATCTCGTACGAAGCGTCTGAACGCCAATACCGGGCAGAGCTGGAAGTCTGGTTTTGTTAATCCATCTCGAATCCTTTGCAGGAGTCGCTGTACTGGAAGGTCCGATGTACGCTGTGGGCGGCCATGATGGATGGAGTTACCTCAATACGGTGGAGCGGTGGGACCCGCAGGCCCGACAGTGGAATTACGTCGCCAGCATGTCTACCCCCAGGAGCACGGTCGGAGTGGCGGCTTTGAATAACAAGTGAGTGAAAAAACGCTTATCGATACAGAACTGCTGAGAAAGACTCGCTGTTCCAATATTCTTAAATTTTGGTGACGATTGCCACTGCGGCTCCATGGAAGTGCTCAATGCCAGCTCAATGCCAGCCCTAGAAGCAATCTGCAAAATATTTTTTTTTAAAAAGAATAGAAACAGCACAGCAGTATTTTCATTCAAAGCCCCATTAAACCTTAAAGAGGAAATTCAGCCTAAACAAACATACTGTCATTAAGTTACATTAGTTATGTTAATTAAAATAGGTAATATAATCTGTTGCCCACACTGTTTTAAAAGAACAGGCAAATGTTTGATTTCATGAGGGCAGCAATCTTTTAGGTTGAAAGGAGGTGACAGAGAGCATGAGACACAATTCCATCTGTCCTGTGTCCTGATCACCCCTCCCAGTTGCTAGGCAACATGTATAACAACATACATAGGAAATCCCATCATGCTTTGCACAGCATCAGGGAAAAAAAGCCTGGGCAGTTTTCTTTGATGGGGCGGAGCTTAGCTTTTGTAAAGCTAAAAATAAGGCTTATGTAAGAAAAACTAAGTTCTGATGCTGTGAAACTGTTAAAGAAACACCAAGGCCTCAATTCACTAAGCTTTCCTCCTGTCTTTAATAACTCTTCTGAGCTGTTTTACAGTTATCACAATTATATCACCATGGTGATAACTGTAAAACAGCTCAGAAGAGTTATTAAAGACAGAAGTTAAGCTTAGTGAATTGAGGCCCAAGTCTTTTCAGTGCTGCTGAGTAGATTTTTAGTCTGGAGGCTCACTTTAAATTGAAGTTGTAAAAGGCTGATATCACACATGCTGTTTAGTATGTAAAGAGAAATTGTAACCAAGGATTAAACTTCATCCCAATCAGTAGCTGATACCCCCTTTCCCTGGAGAAATCTTTACCTTTTCTCAAATAAATCAGGGGGTCTGTATGACTGATATTGTGATGAAACCACAGTGTGATGTCAGGACCTAGGTTCTGATAGTTTCCTGTCTGTGATCCATGTTGCACTGTGGGCAATAAGGAGGAGGGAGGGGGAACAACGATAGCCCACAATGGTGTAATATGTACTGGTATAAGGGTGGGTGATGAAAAGTAAGTAATGAATTCTCACAAACAAGGGTTACTAACAGGCAACCACTATATACGCAGGTGAGGAGATTAGACCTGTCCCCACTCAGGATTAAGAAGTTGCTCTCTGTAAATCGGAAGAAAGGGGTAAAGCCCCTCTTCCACCATAAGGAAAAAACAAAGGCGCCAAAAGAATAAAAGTAGCTAAAACAGTTACAAATTGCTAAGGAGGCACTGGTGGACTTGCCTCCTTTAAAAACACACAAAACCGTAAACTTCAATATCACAGGAATGTATTGATCTACTTCGAAGAAGATGCAACGCGTTTCACAGGCATAACCCTGCTTCATCAGGCAATAATAAATGGAGTAAATGACAGCAATCAGTCTAGATAACGCAGGGCTCCTCTGCCTCTGTGTGTGCGCCTCCTGTGTTCTCTCTTCATCACCACTGGGGGGCGCATGTACCCTGTGACCTGTTGCCACCCATGTACATCACATGACCCCACGTACATGCCACCAGGTCACGGGACGAAGACACAAAAGGACTGCACCAGAGCACAGATGTGTGGCCCCTGTTGCCAACACTACCCATGGGTCGGAAACCCGAGGGGAGGGGGCTTCCTTGGCCCAGGGCAGTTTGTAGGTTAAATTGCACCCAGGGCGAGGGTGTCAAAATTGTACCTACCCCCCAACCCCCATGGACTTACCCCTTACTCTTTAGGGACAGTCACACAGCCACAGCTCACAAGTAGATCTGCCTACTTACTAGTGACCAGCCGCTCATCCAGGAGGAAGCAGGGACCAGGAAAACACACAGGTGAAGAGAGCCCGGAAAGCCGACTCCTCCATGGGCGCCGCACACTGACAGCCTGCAGTACCGCTACAGGACACCAGGTGTCATCACGCGGTGGTGACAGCCTGCAGTACTGCTACAGGACACCAGGTGTCATCACGCGGTGGTGATGTGATGATGATTTGACGTCTGACGCAGGCAGCCCAGGAGGAGTCAAGGAAGGTGATTGCGCTGGTAATCTTTCTTCTTCCATTTCCTTGCACAGCGTGTCACCAGCTCCCTAGCGGTTATGTCCTTCTGCCTGCGCCCCCCTTCTTCTACTTGCTGGTCTGTACCCAGGGCGGTCGCCCTGTCCGCACTGCCCAAGAAACGGCCATGCCTTGGTCTTCCTGAAAGCTGTCACCATGCACCCAACCGTGATTTTTCCCAGCGTAAGCTCAAATCGATCTCATACAGAAATCCATCAAAATTACTATTGGGTGGCCACATTGTGTTATTCGATCTCAAGCAGATTAAATCGTAAGAATTCAATATGTTGGGAAAGGCAAGTATGAATATGTGCACCTTTTACTGTAATCGAATCGGATGAAAATCGGCGCCGCCTGCTTCTTGCCTGACCTACGATGCGACCTATGTTGTGCCGAAATTGGTCGCATTACTCGGTCGGACATGCTGCAAGATGTAAGATCGACTTTCTGGATCGGCTGCACGACGGTAGCGGCAAACCATACTGGGACGAGCAACAACATCCCCGGCACTCTTCCTGCAATGTATACATGTGCTGTAAGTGTGCGTTTATCCATTACCTGTCCTGTGTCGCGGTGCCCGACCATCTTCCGACGCTATTCGCTATTCACTGCTGGCGCGTGATGTCACGCATCTGCCACGCTGGTGGCGTGTGTGCGGATAATAGAAAAAGGGGTAGATGGTGGACGGGCACCGTGACACAGGACAGGTAATGTATGAACGCATACTTACAGCACATGAATACATTGCGGGAACATCGGCGGACTTGGCCAATTCCCGAGAGATTTCATGCTGAAATTGTTTCAGAATCGGCCTGCGGTGCAGCTGACAGATCTCTCTCCAATCAGATTCAATTAAAGAGAGATTTGTCTCTTGGTCGAATCTGCCCCTCATCATCGGATGTATGGCTACTGAACCCTTCTTCACCCTTTCCAGAAATAAAGAGGTCTATGATCTACCACCAGGGTGGGCTTTCTGAAAGTCTGGTGAATAGTATTCAGCAGCAGCAGCAGCCCCCTTTCATCTCCATACATCCTGCAAACATGGAGAAACAAGATAGCAGCCAGGAAAACAATGCAGATTGGTTAACAAAGAGGTACAAACAATGGGGAGGAATGTGACTTCCTGGCAATGGAATGTTACAGAGGAGGCAATCACTGCAGAGGTCTTATAGCGCCATCTGCAGGCAGATCTAGAGGATGACAATATTACTTTGGCTCCAGCAACATTTAGGAATCAATCAATGGGAGATGGGCAACATATTTTTTCCCATTTGTTGAATACCAGTTACCTGGCAGCCCTGCTGATCTATTTGGCTGCAGTAGTGTCTGAATCACACCAGAAATAGCATTATGTTTACCCAGCATGATGCCCTACCATATTATTATTCTGTATTGTGCGTGGCTGAAGGAGACCTTTCAGGAATCCCCCTTGAAAATTCTGGGTTTTCCCCTGCGGGGAGGTTCAAAGGATCCCTTCCCCTATTGCCCATGCGTTGGCTATTAGGACAAGAACCCCAAGTGACTCAAGCTGCTTTAATGCCTATTCAAAGAGAAGGTCCCAATTTATGAGAACTGCTTTGTAGTAGTGGAAAGGCTGCACAGCGAGGAAGCTGCAGGATATAATTCTTAAAGAGGAACTGTCGCAAAAATCTTAAAATGTAAAACACCTACAAATAAGAAGTACATTTGTTCCAGAGTAAGATGAGCCAAAAATGACTTTTCTCCTATGTTGCTGTCACTTACAGCAGGTAGTAGAAATCTGTCATTATTGACAGGTTTTGGGTTAGTCCATCTTTTCATGGGGGATTCTCAGCATGGTATGTATTCTTTATAAAGACACTCCCTGAAAAAGATTTATACATAGATCCTGGACAGCCTCCCTGCTCACTGTACACTTTTTTGGTAGTTGGACGGAGCAACTGCCATTCACTTAGTGCTTTTAAAAATAAAACCCTAAGAACCCCCTATGAGAAGATGGGCTAGTCCAAAACCTGTCGGTAATGTCAGATTTCTACTACCTACTGTAAGTGACAGCAACATAGGAGAAAAATAGTTTATGGCTCATTTTACTCTGGAAGAAATGTACTTCTCATTGGTATGTGTTAACATGTATTTTTAACTTTTAAGATTTTCGCAACAGAAGTCCTTTAAAAGAGGAACTGTAGGGAAAATAACATACTGAATACAATCGCTTTTTTGTTTGTTATTGTGTACAATATACATTTATAGATTTAGTCAGTGTTTGACCATTATAAAATATTTCCTCTCCCTTATTTACATTCTGAAATGTATCCCTGGCGGTGACATCTTTAGTTCTGCCAGGCGATCTGTACAGAATAATGTTTGTTACTGTGAGAACTCAGAATAACTCAGAACTTAGAGAAATTCCCAAAAAGATATTGGATGGAGGAATCCAGATGAATCCTTTTATACCGGGGGCAGGGAATGGGAGGGGCCACGTAGACAGGGAACAAGGAGAGGAACAGGTAACACACAGAGGTATGTGGATCCAGAATGCACTTACCTCTGTGTTTGTATACTCAATAAAACAGAGGCAATGACAGAGGCAGACTGACCATTAGGGCACTCTGGCATGGACCCAGGGCCTGTGGTCAGGAGGGGGCCTCACCCCTGGTGCAATTGAAAGGCAGGGAGGGGGACACAGCCGCGGGGGAGCTGGCATAGTAGTTACAACTCACCTTCTGCTGCCAATCCCCCGCAGCCTCTGTCTCCTTCCTCTCCCGGCGTCCATCGCGTTGGTAACCGCGCCTCCCTGTGATGATGTGACCGCATGTCATCACAGAGGGCGCTGTTACCAATGTGACAGACGCCGGGAGAGGAAGGCGACAGAGAGAGGTGAAAGGTGAGTTGTAACTACGATGCCCTCTCCCCCTGCCGCTGCGGGGCACCTACCCATCCAACCTATACTGGAGGCACATACCTATCTAACCTATACTGTGGACACCTACCTATCTAACCTATACTGGAGTCACCTACCTATCTAACCTATACTGGAGGCACCTACCCATCTAACCTATACTGGAGGTATCTACCTATCTAACCTATACTGGAGGTACCTACCTATCTAACCTATACTGGGGGAAGCTACCTATCTAATCTATACAGCGGGCACCTACCTATCTAACCTATACTGCGGGAAGCTACCCATCTAACCTATACTGGAGGCACATACATATCTAACCTATACTGCGGGCACCTACCCATCTAACCTTTATGGGGCACCAACCTATCTAACCTACACTAGAGACACCTTTCTATCTAACCTATACTGGATGCAACTTCCTATCTAACCTATACTGCGGACACCTACCTATCTAACCTATACTGCGGACACCTACCTATCTAACCTATACTGGAGGCGCCTTCCTATCTAACCTGTACTGCGGGCACCTACCTATCTAACCTATACTGCGGGCACCTACCTATCTAACCTATACTGGAGGCACCTTCCTATCTAACCTATACTGGGGGAGGCTACCTATCTAACCTATACTGGAAGCACCTTCCTATCTAACCTATACTGCGGGCACCTACCCATCTAACCTATACTGTGGGCACCTACCTATCTAACCTATACTGCAGGCACCTACCTATCTAACCTATACTGTGGGCACCTACCCATCTAACCTATACTGCGGGCACCCACCTATCTAGCCTATACTGCGGGAACCTACCTATCTAATCTATACTCAGGACACCTACCTATCTAGCCTATACTGCAGGCACCTACCTACCTAACCTATACTCAGGGCACCTACCTATTTAACCTATACTGCGGGCACCTACCTATGTAACCTATACTCGGGCCTGTGACGAACATTACGGAAAAGTCGTGCGCTAGCGCCATCGACTTTCGCATGGTCGTGCACAGCTCCTGTCAGTCCTGGGTAAATGCACAATAGATGTCAATTTCCCTCTCTCTTACTGAGTACAGTAACCTTCCCCCCACATCCTGTGTCAGGAAAGAATTTCACAAGTGGCTCGCTTCCCTGGGGAGCAGCCATGTGGTCACTCAGCTCATCTCCACCAAACCAGCTCAAACTGGTTGAGATTCAAATTTCCCTCCAAGCTCATAGCTTCACACAATGGGAACATTTACTTTATTAATAACTCAAAATAGGTATGGCTCAGCAAGACCAAAATTACATTTTCTGATACCTAGGAAACAGTTCTATCGTTCGCCTAACGTGCACGTTTCTAGCTATCAGGAATCCATATAGAAACCACTTTATCCGGCCTGCGTAGAGCGAATGCGACAGACTAGGCATGCATAGCCTCGTTTAATAGAGGGTCGCGAGCCGTTTACGAATATAGTCTCGAATTTGCGATACACTAATCTTGGGCCGAGTCACACAAATTATTAATAAATTGGTACATTTCTTGCTCTAAGTCTGAGGGTGGCAACCTGGCTTCCAGGAGATAACCCTGGCTTAAACACACCTACTTTCCAGGTAGTGACAGCCCCAAACTCAGGTCCTATAAAAGGGGGGCGGGACCAAACCTGCCCAGTTCTTCAATTTCCATCGACCAGGGAGGTCCAGACATGTGCTCAAGGAGAAATGGGCGCATGTTGTGTACAAAGGACTTTTAACCTGAATGCCTACCTTTAAACTGGACTATTTTTCTTCATGTTTCAAATGGACTGCTCAGCTAACTAAGTAAGAACTTTCTGATTTTATTCCTTCTTATTTTTTAAGCTCTGTGTTTATGTGTTAATAGGTGTATATAACTGTATGTAATGCATTTTTGTTATTAAACGTTTAAAAACCCTTTAGCGGTTATGACCTGTTGCTGAACATACACAATCGTACCTATTCTCCTGAAATCGCTACCCTGTGTGCAATAGAAGTATACACTTATAACCCGTATGCGAGAACCCGGCCCAGATATAACGGTCTGACCCAGGTTCCTGCATACTGCTAAGGGTTAATAGAGCGTTCTCCAAGTTCTAGTAAAATTACAGTAGCAGGCTGTGTAACTCGCTTGGTGGCAGATCTTTGAATTGTACGTGTGTGGTGAATCGGTTGGTATCAGAACGCTCCCTTCGCGAGTCAGTTCATCAAATTGCGAACGCGGGTTACCCTTCGTGATGAACAAATGACCGTGTGAGAGGATTTCTGACGCTGATCGACTGACCCACCCGCAGACCGGCCTTGCGGTCTGTGACAGGGCCACCTACCTATCTAACCTTTATGGGGCACCTACCTATCTAACCTACACTGGAGGCACCTTCCTATCTAACCTATACTGTGGGTTCCTACCTATCAAACCTATATCCGGGGCACCTACCTAACATATACTGGGGCACCTACCTATTTAACCTACACTGCGGGCACCTACCTATCTAACCTATACTACAGGCACCTTCCTATCTAACCTATACTGCCGGCACCTACCTATCTAACCTACACTGTGGGCACCTACCTATCTAACGTACTCACCCACCTATCTAACCTATACTGGTGGAACCTACCTATCTAACCTATACTAGGGGCACCTACTTATCTAACCTATACTGGGGGCAACTGTACTGTCTACCTATATTGGAGGCACCTATGCCTCCGCCGTGCAAGCGGGTGTGGCTTGTGGGTGTACAGGGCCCCATAATCTCCTATTGCCCGGGGGCCCCATGAGTTGTCAGTCTGCCCCTGAACATGCGCTTTTGCCGAGTGTGAACCCTGCCTTACTGCTGATCATTACCCGTAATAGTGGCAATCACTCGAAACTGGTGAACGCTTTTAACATTAGGCATTATTTAAAGTGGAACTTAACCACTTCACCCCAAGGCGGTTTTTACCCTAACGGACAAGAGCGATTTTCACCTTTCAGTGCTCATCCCTTTAATTTGCCAATAGCTTAATCACTACTAATCACAATGAAATGATCTATGCCTTGTTTTTTCACCACAAATTGGACTTTTTGGGGTTGATATTTATTTTCACTAATTACTTTATTTTCTATGCATTTTACAGGGAAAAACAAGGAAAAAATGAAAAAAATACACTATTTCTCCAATTTCATCCCCTATGGTTTTAATATAAACACTGCTACTGTGCATAAAACCCACACATTTTATCTGCATATTTGTCCTGGTTATCACATGATTTTAATTATGTCCCTAGTGCAAAGTATGGTGACAATATATCGTTTGGAAATAAAGGTGTATATTTTTTGGGGGGCGGGTTTTTTCCCCACAATTTTCACGTGCACACGCACAGCGGCAACAGCACTGTCTGACTTACCCAACCCCCCCCACCCACACACCCACACACACACACACACTGTGATGTCATGCCCATGATCCTGACAGTCTCCTGTCTGTGAACCTCATTGCATTGTGGGAAATAATTTATTTTCAACTTTCAAGCAAGCAGCATCTCCCTCTGTGCATAAAACTCTCAGTAACGAACATTCCGTACAGATCACCTGGCAGAACTAAAAATGTCACCACCAGTGATAAATGTCAGAATGTCAATCAGGGAGAGGAAAGATGTTACAATGGGCAAACATCGACTAAATCATCTATAAATGAATATTGTAAACAATAAGCAATTTTATTCATTGTTCTTTTCAGTACAGGTCCTCTTTAGACTAATTGTCACTGTGGACAATATGGTGGGCAGCAGAACCATTCTTTCTGCATTATTAATATTTTACCGGTGATCGGATGATTGTCAGTATTATGAAGAGGTCCCTCTAGTCCTTTCAGTGGTCGTGGTGATTGGAGGTTATTTAACGATTGTCGAGCATTTTCATACTTGGCAGTTTTTCCCCGAAACGCGACGGCAGCAGATTCTTTTCTAATCGTGTTTTCTGCAACTGCAGCGAAGCCGCGCTTCCTGTGCCCTCTGCGGAGCCGTGCAGCTGCAGCGCTAATGAGTTCTACAACGCCCCCAATTCTTCTCCCGCGCTGCCTCGTCACACCGGCTGTTTATTCAGGACGCCGCTAAACAATCTCTCAATCAACAGCTATTGACTCCGGGCGCGGGAGCACGCCACGAGCAGCGCGGTGTCGCCTCTCCATATATTCTGGAAATAGCTGAATTTCGGAAGCCTGACCTCTGCAAATTACCTGCAGGACAGAAATCCCATATATCCACTTACTGCAGAAAAATAATTATAAATAATGAATATTCAGAATTACTCCAGATTTAGCAAAGAAACTGATGAATTATTATTTTATTTTATTTTTTGGTCCACAAGCTCAGAAACTGTTGCCCCTTTAATAATACTGATCACTAGAGACGATCGATGAGATCAGTAGTATCCAGAAAAGGATTAGGATGAAATGCAAGATAGCATTTTTTTTTTTTTTTTAAGATTTGGTGGGCCTTACAACATCAGACCCCTAGACTCTCTCCAGGGCCTAGGCAACTGCCTAGGTTTGCCTTGTGGACGATCCGACTCTGGTGGTGTCACAATCCTGGGTGTGTGGGGATGTGGGGTGTGTCTCCATAGCTCCAAACTTTCCCTTTTTCAGAGGGACAGTCCCTCTTTGGGTCCCTGTTTCTTCTTCATGTATCCCTCTTTCAGGACAGATCTACAGATCTGTGTTCATATACTGTGTGCATTTCTGTACAGAAAAAAATATGTTTCGTTGACTCCAAGCGATATTTTCATGCTTTAAATTGATATATCGCTTCATTTCAAATGTTATATGAAGAAAAACTAGTGATAATAGAAAGGACCAGTGTGGTTTGAATTCTAAAATTACATCATTTGCTTATGAATTTTTAGTGGTATTCATGGCTAGGGGTGTGGTGGGGGTGTGGTCAGAGGTGAAGCAGGGGCATGTCTTAAAGTGGTCTGAAACTCTGACATAACATTCAATAAAAATGTGTTTGCCTACTTTTTATTTCTCATACAGTTATCATATTTGCTTTTGTGCACACGTAATATTGTCGGTTTACAAATTACACGTTTCCAAAGTGTAGTTTATTGTGCCCTAAAAGCTGGCATTGCATTTTATCCCAACTGCTTTTTATTATATATTAAAATCTTCTAATGCATGCGGTTTCTCTAATGTTCCCACTGATATATATAGAGAAATACATGAGGGTGCTTTGTCTCCGGTTCACTTTAAAGTGAACCAGAGATGGAGCATCCTAGTGCATTTTACCATATATCAGTGGGAACATTAGAGAAAACGCCTACCCTGCTCTCTGTTTCATCCTTCACTGCTCACCCTGCTTGTTATCAGCCCTGATAAAATCCCTGACTGAGCATTCAGTCTGGCTTTGCTCAGGAATCATTATAGCTGAGACTGTCTTCTCTGATGTCTTTCCAAGCCCAAGCCTGCCCCCTTCTGGTTCTGCTTTCCTGTTCTGTATATTCAAAGCACCGCAGAGAGCTGTGATGAGATGGGAGGAGCTGCTATTGTAAGGGTATATTGAAAAATGTGTTTTTATCTAGATTTGTTAGTCATAAGAGGTTTTTAGAAATGGTGATTTCATTTTGCACACAGACCACTAAATAATATGCTTTTCTGATGTGTTTTGCATGGAGTTTTAGTAAAAAAAAAACCCCACAAAAAACGGCACACCAGAGCTGCGAAAATACCAGGTATAGGATTTATTTTGTAAAATCTATTGGGGGATATGTTTATTTTGTGCCAAAGCGTTCATCTCTGGTTTCCTTTAGGCTACTGTAACTTACACAGTAGGACGTTGCGTTTGATGCATATACACTTTCACAGTGCGACGTTAAAGTCGCACGTTAGAAAATGTATTTACTATGGAATGAAAACGGCGCATGCGGAATATTTTAAAAAAGAACAAAAAAATATTACTGAACATGTGCAACACAAATAACGCAGCAGATACATTGCTAAACGCACAGCATGCAGCACTTTTTAATAACGCTATACACTAACGCAACGTGTGCACTGTGAATGTCGCACAGACTTTGCATTGCTGTGCGTTACTCTGCGTTAAAGTATTTAATAACGTGCGACTTTAACGTCGCACTGTGAAAGAGCCCTTAAGGCACAGATGTGGAACTCCAGGCCTTGAGGGCCAGATCCATGCCAATGTTTAGGATGGACTGAGAAAGAGAGGAATGTGCTCTACCTGATGGACCGCATCTTTCTTGATTCAGACCCATTTAATTAATTTGAGCTGTGTCAAAAATGTGTGAGGACCTCAGCCCTCGAAGGAACCGGTTTGACATCCCTAAGTTAAAGGGTACCAGAGATGAAATAAAGAAAAGCTTTTATACACACCTGGGGCTTCCTCCAGCCCCATACGCACAGATCGCTCCCACGCCACCATCCACCACTGCCCGCAGCTACGAGTACCGACTTCCGTCACTGACATCATCGGAGCCAGCCTACGCAGGAGAAGTGCGCCCTCTACGTATCTCTCTAGCGGCTGCTGCAGAGATATGCAAACAGCGCACTTCTCCTACGCTAGACTGGCTCCGACTGACGGGGGAGCTGGTTCTCGTAGTTGCGGGCAGCGGTGGACGGCGGCGTGGGAGCGATCCGTGCATATGAGGCTGGAGGAAGCCCCAGGTATGTATAAAAGCTTTTCTTTATTTCATCTCTGGTTTTCTTTAAGGGCTCTGCCTCTGACACAGAAGACCTGGGTTTGAATCTTGTCTGTTCCTGTTTAGTAAGCCAGCGCCTATTCAGTAAGGGGACCTTGGGCAAGACTTCCTAACACTACTTCTGTCTATAGAGCGCACCCTAGTGGCTGCAGCACAAGTGTTTTGAGTCCGCCAAGAGAAAAACGTGATATAAATGTTCTGTGTCTTGTCTATGAATCAAAGGTAATAACAATTAACAAAAAGAATCCCATCTGGCTAACCAGCTCATGTTGCTTCCTCCCATCAGATTATACGCGGTGGGCGGCAGAGATGGCAGTTCCTGTCTGAAGTCAATGGAGTGTTTTGATCCTCACACCAACAAGTGGAGTATGTGCGCCCCAATGTCTAAGCGGAGAGGCGGTGTGGGAGTGGCCACCTACAATGGGTTCCTTTATGCGGTTGGAGGACATGACGCGCCAGCATCCAATCACTGTTCCCGCCTTTCGGACTGTGTGGAGAGGTAAGATTTGGAGAAATTCCTTTTCTATCAATGTAGAGTAACCGAAATGGGGTCTGTGATGGTTCTCATCTCTTTACAACAAGGAACGGCCAATGATTGATGATGATTGATCAGCAGCAGGTGTGACCACTACGATAAAAGTAGACAGTTTGGCCAGTTTACTGATCTGGAGCATTCACATGTGTTAACACAATGCCAAGGAGGAAAGACATCAGCAATAGTCTTACAAATGCATTTTTTGCTATACAGCAATCTAGGAACTTGTTATAGGGCCATTTCCAAACTGAATCTAAAGTTCAAAATTTTATAGGGCATAAGATGATTCACAAGTGAAAACATTTGAGACGTTTGCCAATCTTCCAAGAAATGGGTATCTCTGTAAACTCCAAAGTCAAATTGAAAAAAGCCAGGAGCTCCAGCTCAGAGTCTACAGATCATAGTTAACCATTTCAGCCGCCCGGACGTGATCCTCACGTCCAGACGGCTGCTCTGCTGCGGTGCCGCGCTACGGCGCGCGATCGCGGGCGCACCCCCGTGCCCTCGTGGTGTCCCCCGGTAGCCCTGGGATCAGTGAACGGGAACATGGTTCCCGATCACCGATTCGTGTCCCCAGCAGAAAAACCGAAGTTCTCTTACTAGAGGCTTCAGTCTTTTTCCGGTGATCGAGAAGCACAAGGAGAAAAAAATAAACTCAAGGTGGCCATCTTTTGGCCAAATAGTAAAACTACATCAACATACATTTTTACATTTAAATTTACTTATATAATAACATTAAAAATTAACTGTTTATTTCACACACCAAAATATTACCCAAATAAAATTTTTAATGGAAAAAAAAATTACGATTAAAAAAAAAAAAGAAAGAACTTTTTAAATATGCATTTGAAGGGGTTATACTACGAACATTTTTTAAATTATAAGCTTGTAAATAGTGAAGGACGCAAAACGGAAACAATGCACCTTTATTTCCAAATCAAATATTGGCGCAATACATTGTGATAGGGACAAAATTTAAATGGTGTCATAACCGAGACAAACGGGCAAATAAAATACATAGGTTTTAATTCTGGTAGTGTGGATTATTTTAAAGCTATAATGGATGAAAACTGAGAAATAATGATTTTTTTTTTCCATTTTTTTTTCTTACTAATTCTGTTAAAATGCATTTATAAAAAAATAATTCTTAGCAAAATGTACCACCCAAAGAAAGCCTAATTAGTGGTGGAAAAAGACAAGATATAGATCAATACATTGTGTTAAGTAGTGATAAAGTTATTAGTGAATGAATGGGAGGTGAAAATTGCTCTGATGCATATGGTTAAAAATCCCTGCGGGCTGAAATGGTTAAAGGGATTGTCAGCCATAAAATCAAATTTCATTTACCCACAGCTCTGTATTTATTATGTAGTCTACATGTAGTCTGCATTGCAAGCATTCCGATATAATCATAAATGTGTCTGCTGGAATGAATCTCATCTCAGTCAGCCTGGCTCTATTCTGGTACATTGCCGCCTCTGAATGGCCTCATCTCTGAGCTGAGGCCATTCAGAGGCGGCCTGGTGATGCGCTGATCCCACTTTTTCTGTGCAATTCTTAATTTTACTGGTAGCGCGCCCAGGCTATGCATATGCATAGGTAGGTTTTAGTTAGTGTTAGGTCCCCTCCCATGGAGGAAAGACTTCTTCGACAGTGGGAGGGACGAGTACCTAACAAATTGCATTGCAAGCTGTTAGTGGAAACTAACATCCTCCAAGTGGTAGACAGGTTGTATGTGTGCTCATTGTGTATTTGTATCCCATGAGTGGGGTCTGCACTTTTTTTGCAGGTAAGCATCCATCTGTTTTTAAGTAGCGATGTTCATTTCTTTGCTATGTTTGATTTAATTCTGGTCAGCTGCTCCCACTTGTTAGTTTTTCTTTGGTGTATATGCAGAGCCTCTGTTTGGTTCAAGGTGCGTTTGTAGTTCCTGGGGGGGCTCAGCGCATCTCTGAGCTGAGGCCATTCAGAGGCGGCCTGGTGATGCGCTGATCCCACTTTTTCTGTGTAACATGAGGATGAGAAGGGAAATACACCTCACCCCTCTGCAGAAGCTGCTGAAATATGACCCATGCAGTGCTCACACGTGTTTACAAAGCAGGCTAGATATGACAGTGCAGTTGTGAGTGCAAAGCTCAGTGGAGAGGAGGTCTGGCAATGCATACACCATTTCAGGCAGGAGAAAAAGAGTAGGGGAAGAAATGACATCAGTGGTAACTTCATACAGAGGCAGTAAAGATGAAAAAAATTCCTGGAACCGCGTGCTCATTCTAGATGCGCATGTCCATAGATGGAAAACTGTGCGTTGGAACAGTGGGCTGCAGAAGGATCTGGGGAAAGATCTGGGGAAGCCTTTGAACCATCTAGATGCTTCCAACTACTGACGTGGTGTATCTAACCACCCACCCCCATTCAGATATTTAGGTATTTACAGTACTTTAACCTTCGTGGCGTTATGATTATATCCAGATTTAGGGTCTAAAAATTTTTAACAAGCTTTTAGACCCTAAAAACAAGAAAATAAAAACATACCACAGAGAGATCTGCAGCAGCTGCTGCATAGATCTCACTCGGGCACGGGATTACCGCTCTGAGCTGCGGATTTTCGGCCCAAGCCTGACTCGGGATTACCGCAAAGGAGGTTAATACTAGTAATTTGTCCTTGCTGTATATTATATATGTATATTTTATTATTGCATAACAGATAATCTTATTTCAATTTAAGGTACGACCCCAAAACGGACAACTGGACCACGGTGGCTCCGCTGAGCGTGCCTCGGGATGCGGTGGGAGTTTGCTCCCTTGGAGACAGGCTGTACGCGGTGGGCGGTTACGACGGGCAGACATACCTTAGCACGGTAGAATCTTACGATACACAGACCAATGAGTGGACGCAGGTATGCTACCTATGTATTAATGTATCGCAATGTTTGTGGCAATATTTCAGAACAATTAGGAGTACAATACAGAAACAAATGTCTGCTACGGGAGTCACCTTGTAAAGGTCATGTGCAAATTCTCAATCCTAAACTAGAATCAGAATCAAAATAGTTTATTTATTTAGTTGGACCGTGCCCGGAATTGGACTTGGCACATTGGTTGGCACAGAATGAGTAGTACACAAACAGACAGAATAATACAGCAGGAACAAACACAGCAGCAAAAACACAGAACAGGAGTAATACACATTTGCAGTAGAGCAATTGCATGTCTAGCAGGGGCAGCAGCGTGTAGCAGGAGATAATTCAAGTCCGACCTAAGCAAGGTAGTAAGCAGAGCGGCCACAGCCGAAGTCAGATATTAGTCCGGTAGTCGGCTGCAGGGGGGGGGTCAGTGGAGTGGGCGGAGTTCAAGAGTCTAACGTCCGTGGGGAAGAAAGTGTTCAAGCGCCTAGTAGTCTTAGCAGGGATGGATCGGAACATTCGGCCCAGTTTGAGTCGCCTGAAAAAACTGGCCAGGGTGAGAGGGGTCGCTCACAATTTTCATTGCTCTATTTCGCAGTCTGGTGTTGTAGGTGAGATCTAGAGGGGGAAGAGGTTTACCAATTATCCTCTATGCTGAGCTGATGACCCTCTGGAGTGACCCTCTGGCGGTGCAGCTAGCGAACCAGACCAGGATGGATGAGCAGAGGACTGACTCGATTGTAGCAGAGTAGAAGGACCTCAGAAGTGCGTGGGCCATACCAAACTTCTTTACCAAACTTCTATTCCCAGCAGTCAGTCTCACGTGAGCAAAATGTTACTCCTGAAATAAATATCAAGACAAAGTGTAAAATTAGCAAATTGATGTTCTTTGTCATAAAAGTGTACCCGAGGTGAAGAAAGGCAAAAAATGACACACTTCCCTAAGTGGCCTCCAACATTGCCGTGCATGGACACCTGAAAGTAATCCAACGATCTTGTCGGATTTCTGATCCTGACAGCGTTCCTCTTCATGCATAATAGTGATGATGAGCACAGATTTCGCATGGACGTAATTTTGAAGATTTAATTTTGCCTCAAAATTCACAATTACGATATGAAATTGTGGGAAAAATCATAATTTCGTCTACAATTGTGATCATTCGTAACTTTGCTTAATTTTCACAAAGTTTTGTACTGACTGTAGTGGTTAATAAAAAAAGCCCCCATACATGCTATTACTACATAGGTTAATGAGAATATTTGGTAAAAGTTAAAATAATGTTTTAAAAAGACCTAGTAGTTTTTGAGAAGATCAATTTTAAAACTGCAAATGTTTTTTAACCATTTAAGCCTTTTGGACGTATCTGCTACATCCAAAAGGCTGCGCGCTCTGGCCAGGTTCGCGCGTGCACCCGTGCACTCCCGTGCCGCAGCCCGTTAGCCCAGAGATCAATGAATGGGAACCCAGCTCCCATTCATTGATCTAAGCCTCCGTTAGAAAGACCAACAGCTTCTATGAGAAGCCTCGAAAAGTTTCACGTCCTCCCTTTACTTTCTTTGACTCTGGCCATCTTGAGGCCAAATTGTAATACTACATCTACATACATTTTTTTTTAAACGCACACAATAAATTACATGTAAAATTAACTGTATACCTCCCACACTCCCCAAAATACCCAAATAAAATTTGTAACTATAAAAAAAAATGCAAATAAAAAAACATAAATAAAACATAAATAGTTATGGGTCTGAACTTTTTTTTTTATATGCATGTCAAGAGGGTATATTACTATAATTTTTCAAATTATAAGCTAGTAAATAGTGATGGACACAACACTGAAAAATGCACCTTTATTTCCAAATAAAATATTGGCACCATACATTGTGATAGGGACATATTTTAGATAATGTAATAACTGGGACAAATGGGCAAAAAAAATACATGAGTTTTAATTATGGCATTTTATTTTTATGGTGTTTTAAACCTATAATGGCCAAAAACTGAGAAATAAAAAGAAAGCCTAATTGGTGGCAGAAAAAAACAAGAGATAGATGAGATCAATTAATTGTGACAAGTAGTGATAAAGTTATTGGCGAATGAATGGGAGGTGAAAATTGCTTGGATGCATAAGGTGAAAAAATGACTGAAGGTTGAAGTGGTTTAACTGTCAGTCTTGTAAGTTTAAAAAGTAAAAAAAAGGTTTTCTCAAAAACTACATTTCTTTTTCAAAAAAAATTTTTTTTTGACCCGTACCCAATTTAGGTGATTCATGCAGCTTAAAAAAAAAGGGCATTTCTGCCCGAAACAGCAGTCTGTCACTGTAACCCCTGTTTTAATGAAATAGGAGAGCCATTTATACTTTTGGTGGTGCCGACCCATCTGTACTTGCCCAATATGCCAAAACAAACACACTGTTATTAAGTTACATTAGTTATGTTAATTAGAATAGATAGGTATTATAATCTCTTACCCACCCGTTTTAAAAGAACAGGCAAATGTTTGTGATTCATGGGGGCTGCTATCTTTGTCATGGGGCAGCCATCTTTTTGGTTGAAAGGAGGTGAAAGGGAGCAGGAGACACAGTTCCAACTGTCCTGTGTCCTGATTACCCCTCCCAGCTGTACACGCTAGGCTTCAAATGTCAAATTCAAGATGTAAAAAATAATAATTGCAAAATTTTACGTGACATTTTGTGTGATCATAATTAACAATTTACGATCATCGCTAATTGCGGCCGTACGTCATCTGCACATGTATGGCCACACCTGCGCAAGAAGGAGCAGTTCGTGCTACTTTGCAGGCCCGCCCATATTTATGTAGGTGCTGCACTCATTTATGAAGAGGAGCACAGTCACGACTCGCGATCTACAGGAGGGCCCCAGGCAGCTGCGGTGGTCGGGAGGACATGGAAGGTCCTGAGGCTGAAGCACTCCTCATGTTTTAAATGTGTGGGGATGCTTCACCCTCTTAAAATAAGCAACTTACATTGCGTTGTTGCTGAGAAAGTCGATTTTGACCAATCAGCAAATAAAGCAACAGAATAGATTCACTTTCAGGAATCGGGCAGTGTCTGTCCGTCTGCAGATGTCAATGTGTCTCGGTCTCCATAAGGTTATGAGAAATGCTGTTTCCAGACCCTTCTCTGGTATCTGGCCTGCCTGGACCCATTAAGCGAGACTGGCTCTACAGTATAAAGAAACAGTTCTTTATTGTATCAAAACAATAACCGACATTTGTAAGCCAACGCGTTTCCTGAGTGGACAACCTCGCTTCATCAGAGATCAGATACAAATTTGGGGAGAGAGGGGGAGTTGTGCTTTTTGCTCATGCAACTGGCAAGCACATCCCGGCACCAGGTGATCCCCGCCGGTGATGGATACCAGGGACTTAGCTGTATCTAATTTTTTGCCTGACGTTTGGCTCAAGTTTTTTTTAACCACTTCGGTACCAGCAGCCTCTGCCCCCTTAAGGAGCAGAGGCTGCTGGTACGCTAAAACCCGACGAATCGCTGCAAAAATCCGTCGCTCCCGCCAATCACGCCGCTCTGTCCCCGCCGCAGGCTGCTCTCTCTGCTGTCGCTATGACGGCAGAGCGCTGTGCGCCAGTCAGGAGCCGCTTTCACTGGCTCCTGACCATGTCACTCCATGTAAGCCAATGGAAACGGCTCCTACCCGGCTCACAGTGCCCTGCCGTCATAGAGGCGGCAGGGCAGCTGATTGCAGCGGGTAGAAAGCGGCGTAGAGTTTGCGTCCGGTCAGAACCGCAGCGCCACCCACCCAACGTAGATTTAAACTGCGTTGGTCCGAAATTGGTTAAGCTTTTCATCTGTATCTTTGTGTCATGCTTTTCTGAAAACCCCAAATGTATATATGTATGCATTGTACATTTCTTTTCCTTTCATATGGCATATTTATTTTCTGTACTTTACTGCCATCTAGTGGCTATGTAGAGGAAAGATTTAAATTGTGTGTCAAAACAGAAAAAGTGATTACAGCCAAAAGGACGTGTGCTGTATAAGTCATTAAGTAAAATATCCTATATTGTTTTCAACTATTTTTTTCTCACTGATGTGGAACTTGCTTTAAAGAGAGAAGTCACATTGCTTATTTCAGTTTTTCAATAAATACATCAGTTAATACAATAATTTAGCAGGCTTTCCTTACAACTGTTTAACAGATACATTGATTTGCAAAAATAACTAAATCAAAATATTCCCATTTTTTTTAAAGTATTCTTTTACACTCCCTTAAAGGTTCCAAAAGTCCAATATTATCTGGTTGATTTGTTGCATCTTTCTGATATTTTAAAATTGTCCTCTATGCACATTTTAAAATCTCATACTTTTTTGTTTTTTTCTACTGTATTTACTCGAATATAAGTCTAGAAATATAGGTCTGACGTACAAAGTAAATGTATAGGGGTCGACATATACACGAGTCACCCACGGAGTAATTTGTGTGCTATTATTGACATTCTCATTAGCAGCAATTTATCCAGTGGTAAGGGACATTTTCTTGATAAAGGAATTGCCAAAAATACACAAGTCTGAAAGTCCTGGCCACAACAATTAACAAGGAAAAAAAAAAGGAAGGTGGGATACTGGCCTGCAGGAAGGGGGTGAATAATTGCAGCACTTGGGGGCCTGGAGGAGGTATCGGAACTCAATGTTAACAAAGCCTAAGTGACATTTTTTTGATAAAGGGAATGCCAATACACAGGTCTGAAAATCCTGTCCACAACAATTAACAAGGAAAAAAAAAGGAAGGGGGGGATACTGGGCTGCAGGAGGGGAGAAAATAATTGCTGCACTTGGAGGCCTTTAAGGGACAGGAGGGGTTAATGGCTGAAATACTGTATGCAGTGCAGTCATTAACCCCTCCCAAGCTCCAAGTGCAGTCATTAACTTTGCTGGGTAGACTTATACTTGAGTCAATACAAAATTCCAGCTTAAGAGGGTCAAATATTGTGGTCGCCTTTACATGAGGTCGACTTTTATATTTGAGGATATACAGCAAATTAAAACATTTAGGGCCTGATCCAATTCACTTTTTTTGTTACGTTTTCTCCTAGGTTATATTTTTACATATTATTAATGTTTTTTTTTTTTTTTAAGCCACCAGCAAGCAATAAAATACTCAGAATAATTTTGACAGTATTTGTCACCTACTTTTTGGTACTTTATTGCAGAGTGCTAAAAAGTTAATTTAAACAGAAGATGAAAAAGTATCCTCTGGGAGAAAGCCGAGGAGGAAAAGAGAATTGGATCGAACCCTTAATCTAGGATTGTGGACTTGTGCAGAATTCTGAGAGGGGCTACGACTAGTCCAATTATTATTAATTTTTATTATTATTATTATTTGCCAAATTGAAGTCTACATTTACTGAACATTTTATTCGGAACACCTGGGCACCTTCTTATTCATACAATCCTCTAAGCTAATCATGTGCAGTGCATACAATAATGCAGATGCAGGACAGGAGCTTCATGTAATGTTCACTTCAAGCGCCAGAATAAGAAAAAAATGTGATGTGAGCACCGTGATTTTGACCATGGTTTAAACGGTGGTGCTAGATAGGCAGGTTTAACCTCTCAGTGACTGCCTAATGCCGATGGGCGGCCGCAGAGTGGCTTCCTTGTTCCTCAGTGACTTGTGAGGAGCAAGATTATCCATCAGTAACCAGAGCGGGAGACGGCGATCAGCAGGCTGTGTTTTGTATTTGTGTTTAAAGCGGAATATAACCCTGCATTTCAACTTTGCTCTAAAACATTATTTACAGCATATTACTGTATATGCAAAAAGCATTTTTTTTTTTTACTAGACCAGCATTGGAAGGGTTAAACACAGAGGTTTCAAGTTCCGTGGAGAGATATGCAGAAGTTCAGATTGTTACATTCTATTTAGTTAGATGTATCTATTGACAAATGTAACACACTCTTTGGCTGTCCTCCAACTCCTTCTCAGTCAGAGAGATGAGTCACATTCAACACTTAGATACATTTATGTAAACAAAATGTATCTATGTCAGCTTCGGATGCGTCTGCAGAAATCTCCAGGAACTTTAAAGCCCTGTGTAACCCTTCCAATGCTGGTCTAGTAAAAAAAAAAAATGCTGGTTGCATATAATATACTGTAAATAATGTTTTAGAGCAAAGTTGAAATGCAGGGTTATATTCCGCTTTAACGCAGCTCTGCACAGAGTATATTATCTTGTTACTAACTATCCCTCTGACAAGTTGCAAATCTAATCCCCGTCATAGCCATATAAGAACATGTAGTGTAGGGCCAATTGGGGGGGGGGGGAGGGGGGGGAGGGAAGGAGGGTAAAAATATACAAAAAGTTGCTCTTTTTTAATCAATTAAAAAAACCTGACAATGGCAGCAGCCATCAGGGAACACCAAAAGAAAGCTCTATTTGTGACAAGTAAAGGAGGTAAAATTAATTTGGGTGCCAAGTTGTATGACCGATCAATAAATCATAAAGTTGTGAAATTGTAAAAAAAATGGGCTGGTTACTAGAGGGGTATAAACCTCTGGGGCTCAAGTGGTTAAGTATTTCTGTAATTGCCAGCGATTCATTTGGAATCCCCATGCAAAAAGTAATTAAAGTTTGGTCAGAATAGTGTGGGGGAAAAACAAAACCAGCCATTACATGATAATTCTGCAGAGGGCAATGCCTTGTTAATGAGAGAGTTCAAAGGGGGATGGCCAGACCAGTTGGAGCTGACAGAAAGGCCCCAGCAACTCTTTTACGTGCTCAATGACCGTACGTGAAAACTGACAGATTTTTGTGTTGCTTCTATTTAGATATAGACATCACAACATTTTTTTAAAGAGGGATTGTAGTAATAGTGCAATAAATAAAATAGCTTATTTTTTATAGTTTTTATTGTTCAATTATTTGTTCAGTGTTTGCCCATTGTAAAATCTTACCACACCCTGTTATACAGTCTGAAATCTATTAAAGGTGGTGGCATCTTTAGTCCTGTCAGGTGGTCTCTACAGAATGTTTGTTTGGTTACTGAAAGTTCTAAAGCCAGTATAAAAAATACACCTGGGCCCATATGCAATTACATTTTTCTCCTGGGTTTTCTCCTAGGTGACATTTTTAAACTTGTCAATAAAATTTCCTTTAACCTCTTTCCAACTGCGTCACCCTGATGGGCGTAGCCGCGGCGGCAGCCCCAGGACCGCCTAACGGCGATTGGCGTAAAGTCCTGGGGCCAGCTAATGCAGGAGATCGCGCACAGGATGCCCGCACATCTCCTGCTTGGGGGGCCAAGCTCCGCCCCGCCTTCAGTCTCCCAGTGGATATTGCCGCTCGGGAGACTGTTAGACGGCGTGATCGCCGTCTATTTCTATGTACAGCGCTAAGATCGCCAGCAGCGCTGTACTGGGGACAGCCGTGTGACACAGCTGTCCCCTTGGGGGACAAGAGAGCGATCGGTTTTCATAGGCAGAAGCCTTTGACAGCCGATCGCTGTAATTGGCTGGCTGTGGGGAGGGAGGGAGGGAAGGTATTTAAAGGAACAGTTTTTTTTTTTTTTAAAAGCCAACAATAATATTTATAAAAAAATAAATAAACATGGGGGAGCGATCAGACCCCACCAACAGAGAGCTCTGTTGGTGGGGAGAAAAGGGGGGGGGGGGATCACTGCAGCTTTGCCTGAAAGTTGCTGTGGCCAATTTTACTAAAAAAGGCCTGGTCACTAGGGGGGTTTAGCCCTGCAGTCCTCAAGAGGTTAAGCCACCAGAAATCAAGAAAATGCTTAAACTAATTTTCATAGTACTTTTCACCTACTTTTTGGTACATTTTTTTAGTTGAAAACTTCTGGACAAGTCTTTTAAATTAAAGAGGAAAATGTATCTCCTAGGGTAACTCAGGTGAAAAACTCAATTGCATATGGCCCCTGGACTCCCACCGTGCTCTGGGGGAATTCTGCATGATAAGCCTAGGCAAAACATCACTGGGAGGGCAAGAATACATTCAAAATACAACAATATATAGCTATAGAAAGTTTTTCTGATGCTGAAACCAGGAAAATTACTAAAAAAAGTGGGTATCCTAAATAATTTACTGCATTCTACTATATGTCACTACAGGGCCTCTTCAATAAGGTAATTTTGGCTTGATGTGAAACAACAACAAAAATATGTAGCATTTTTAATAAAATGTTTTTGTTTTTTTTTCTAGGAAGTCTCCTTGAATACTGGACGCGCTGGTTCATGTGTTGTCGTAATAAAGCTGCCCTGAAATTTACTTTTTTTTGTTTTTTTTCTAAAGAAAATGGCTCGAAGGGGAACATGATTTGTGACTGAGGAAATGACGTATTTTAGGATACACAAACAGAAGCTGAGCCCCCTGCCTTCATGGAGGCATGGATCCATCACCGAGACATGGTGGAACCAATTTTTTTTTCTGAAAAACTATTGATCGAAAACTAAAACAATAAAAATACTGCCAGTTTGTACATATGGAAAACTCTGAGGCACACTGAATATTGTATCGACGTCTTTAAGAAAGAATCCTCCACAAATGGAGATGTTCCTACATTTCAGAATTAAAGAATACCAAAACTTTGTCTTTAATATTATATTTTATGTACCATCAAAAAAATGGTAGCCTAAAATTGTAGGCGCCTTCTATTTTAATATATATCAAAATGTAAAATGTTAATGGAGAAGGGGGTATTTTTTATTGAGGAAAAATACGGTAGGCAATAGAATTGAAATAATGACTTTCTTCATTTGTTACTGGGGCACTATTTGAACTTTTTAATATGAAATTGATTTTTTTCATTCGTTTTGTTGTAATGAATAGACGATAAAAAAAAAAAAAGAATTTTACGAATCCCTTTCAAGTTGTCCACCAGAAAAATATTTCCTTTTATGAGAGGATATGTAAAAACACAGGAAAACTTGTTTAATTTTTGTGTAATTTTTCTTTAAAAAATTCTGAAATATGTATCAAGGTTACTTAAAGAGACACTGAAGCGAAAAAAAAATATGATATAGTGAATTGGTTGTGTACTATGAATAATTTCTAGAGGATTAGCAGCAAAGAAAATATTCTCATATTTTTATTTTCAGGTATATAGTGTTTTTTCTAACATTGCATCATTCTCTAATATGTGCAGATTACACAACACTCAGCATTCAAAATGAGTCTTTCAGAGCAGTCTGTGAACTAATGACCTCTCCTCTAGCAGAGAAAAAGTAAACAGTTCACTTACAGTTGAGATAATAAAAGTCAGATAACAGCCCTCTCCATGACTAACTTAGTCGGAGAGCTTAATAGCTTGTTTGCATAGAGATAACAACTGGAGTTTCTCAACTCTTCCTGTACTGGAAACAATTACACTGATGTATCTGATCTTAATGTTTTATTTCTTAGCTGTGCTACACATACAAATCATAATATCATCATTTTTTTTTTCGCTTCAGTGAAATGTTGTAATTGAATGTTACTATAGTTGTTTTTCCATGTCGGTTTTCAGTCAGATTTGAACTTCCAAAATTACCAGGTAGTTTGGATTTTATTTCATTGTAACCATGGCAGCAATGCATAATGTAGTACACTGAATGCCAAACATCCACAATATTTAAAATTGATAATCAAGTGCACAAAAAGAGGAAACTTCTTTCAGGCAGTTCAAAAGTTTTTATTCTACTAGCAAGCAAGAAAATACTCCGAATATTTTTGACAGTATTTTCCGACCTACTCTTTGGTACTTTTTGTGCTCAAAATTCACTTTAAACAGGATATGAAAAATTATCTTTTATGTGAAAACTTAAAGGGAACCAGATTTGGCCGTTTCGCACAAAATAAACATATCAGTCGATAGCTTGTAAAGAATAAATGCTCTACCTGATAATTTTGCCACTCTGGTGTGCCTTTATGTGTGTTTTTTATCCATTATTGCTCCAGGAAAAATCCAATATGGCCGCCGGCTCATATCCCTTCTGCTTCCGGGTTATGAGTTGTCCTGGATGTGCTGTCCAGGCTCTATGAAACTATAGACAAGCAGGGCTGCTGCTGCAGGCTTTCATCTGTGTGCTTTCAACTTTATTATTCTATGCTGTATCTCCGCCCCTCCCCCGCCCCTCTGTCTTCCTTCGCTGAGAGGGGCGGGGGGAGAGGCGGCGATGCCCCGCTGATAGACAGCGCTGAGAGGCAGGGCTGCAGCCATTAGCCCTGCCTCAACAGCAGCAAAATCTACGACCAAGTTGGTCGTAGATTTTGCAGGGGGGGATTTGGGAGGTAAGGGACCCCCGTTTAGCCGCGGGATAGCGGCGGTTTAGCAGGGGCACACATGCCCCTGCTGAATATAAGCTCTGAAGCGAGATTTATTCTCGCTTCAGTGTCTCTTTAAGTTTTCTCCTAGGAGATAACTTTTCATCTACTGTTTAAAATAACTTTTCAGTACTCCAAAAGTGAAAATGTACCAAAAAATAGGTGGAAAAGTTCTGTCAAAGTTATTCTGAGTATTTTTGTATGTTCTTCCTTGCTGGTGTCTTAAAAGGCATTTGACTGATAAGGGGTGAAAGTATCACTTTAAACAAGGGCCTAAGAGAGAGATCAAATAATTGGAGCAAACTATGCTTTCCATTTAGCATTTTCTGTTATGATGATGAGTTGATGCTTTTTGTTAATTTTATGCAAATGTATGCAGGTTGGAATTGAACCAATGAAACTTATCAGCTACTGCATGGGATTGGTCTAAAGCCAAAGTGCATACATTTCAACACAAATGAACTTGCATCATCTAGAAAGTATCAGCATCATCACTAGTGAATAGCGATGATTGTCATCAGCAAAATTATGATTTCGCAAAATTTTGCATGCATTTTTGCAATTACGCCTATACGTAATTACGATTTGCAATCTAAATTGATTTCGTAGTCTTTCGTAATTTTGCATAAAAATTGGCGTAATTTCACGTAATTTTGTGCCGACTTTGGAGGTTAATAACAAAGCCCCCATACATGCTATTGACACCAAAATTGCTACCGATGTTAAAGGGAATAGTGGGTACAAGGGGAAAAAATTATTTTCCAAAAAGACAATATAGTTTTTGAGAAAATCGATTTAGAAAATGCAAAGAAAAATCGTTTTTAAACTTGGAAAAATGAGTTAAAAACCATTTTACTTTGCATTTTTAAAATCTATTTTCTCAAAAACGACGTCTTGTTGAAAAATTATTTTTTTTTACTTCTTAACATATGTAGCAATTTTGGTAGCAATAGCATGTATGGGGGCTTTGCTATTAACCGCTAAAGTCGGCACAAAATTTCGCGAAATAGCGCAAAAATTGTGCAAAATTCTAAAATACTACTATTACACACGAAATCAATTATGATTTTCCCTGAAATCTCACATTACAATTACAATGTGTAAATGCGAATTTCGATGCAAAATTTCACATGTGAAATTTTGGCCCATAACTAATCACTTTGACCGTCTTTGTTAGGAACACACACAGGTGCATCCAAGTTAAGGACCTTTTATTCAACTCATAAATGTTTTGCTGCTTCCTAAAGGTGACCACACACCATACAATTAAAAGATCCAATTTTACACCAATTTTATAAATACGATCAATTGTACAAAATTTTTAAAGCTTTTATTTGTTTTTAATCAAGAAATCCAATCGAATTTCCATTTTTTTCCCCGATTTTTTTGAGATTGGACATGTTGCAAAATTCAGACCAATTTTATCAAGAATTGTATGGTATGTGATGGAAATTGTATGGTAACTATTCAGTATATACCAAACTGTATTTATTCCCCTATTCTCTTGATTTTTCTAACCAACCAATTTTTTTCATAGTTAACAATCTTTTATCTCAAAATTGTGGCAATCTCAAATACGTGTGTGGGTTCCTCAAAGATTCTGAAAAAAAAAAACTTCCGATCGATCAGAATGCTCGATTCGAATTACAATAAAAGTTTGTATGATGTGTGACCATCTTAATAGAGATGGACACTGAAGATGCTATTAATACTGAGATTAAGCAAATCTTATGCTATTTTTTGCACATATAAGTAGTTCTGATTCTGACCAATCAAAATCATTAGTTTCCAAGTTGTATAAACAAACATACAATTTGCATCAACACTGAATTATTAGTATCTTATTAGCAATACCATGACCATTCTTAACAGCCTGAATGAATTATCCAAAAGCACATGCTTCAGAAGATAAAAAATAGTTGGACTGAAAAACAGAGAAATAATGAACAGCAAATGGGTGATTTAATTAAGTATTATTAAAAAATTACTGGTGGTATTTTTTAATGAACAAATGCTGTCAACTATTTTGTAAATTACCTTATATTCTGGCGTATAAGACGACCCCCAACTTTTCCAGCTAAAATATAGAGTTTGGGATATACTCGCATATAAGACTACCCCTCTTCCAACGCACACCACATAAAAATGACAAAAAAATCCTATACTGGTGCTGTACTGTATGTGGTACCCAGTATATAACAGTACAGGCAACTGACTGGTTGGATTGGTAAACTTTCCCAAAGTGGATTGGGCAGCTCTCCCTGTCTCCCGTTATCAGAGCGGTATGGAAGAATAGATTGCGCTTTCCCCCTTCTGGCCCCGCCCTTGTGTCCTATTTACCTCCTCCTCTGCCTCTCAGATCTCGCACATGTGCGCCTGCGCCGCTTCACTACAGTCCTCAGCAGCGAGATCTGAGAGGCGGTAACAGGATAGGGCGTATCACCCGGCACCAATGACACCCGGCGTATAAGATGACCCCTGACTTTTCAGAAGATTTTCAATGGTTAAAAAGTAGTCTTATACACCAGAATATACTGTATTTTATTTTGAAGTATGCACAAATTAATCAACTTAAACACTGGTTACAGGTTATTATGACTTTCTCTGTCAGTTTCTTTTTTTTTTTTTTTTGCTTTTTATCACTTTTGGGCCATTATGCATTTTTTCTCCTAGATGATATGTTCACAGACTGGACACAATTTACAAAGCTTTTTCACCTGTTTTCACCTTATCTATGTTACTTTTTTAAGCTCCCAAAGAACAAAAAATATAATATAATTAAGGTAAGAAACGTAATATTGAAATGAAGCTAATCAGGAACAACTTACTTTGAGTGATTATTTTGCTTGTGAATTTGCTGAAAGGTTATTTCTATCAATTAGGTGATAAATAAGTAATTTATGACAAGTTTGGTGAATAGAGACTATTGTCAGTATATTGACTTTTAAGCCACCAGCAGGCTCAAAATGCTCAAAATAATTTTAACAGTTTAGTTTTTACCTAATTTTTGGTACTTTTGCAATTGCAAAGTACTGAAAAGTTATTTTAAAGAGAATATGAACAAGTATCTCCTTTTAGAAAACGCAGGAGAAAAAAAAAATTGCATATGGGGCCTGGACTCTTTTCCAAATAACTTTTTCTCCCACATTTTTCCCAGGAGATAACTTTCATCTTATCTAAAAACAAAACAAACAAAAAAAAACATTTTCAGCAATTACCGTAAACATAACAAAACTAAAAAAGGTAAACCGTTGATATCAAAGCTTTTGAGTATATTCATGATGGGAGCTTTACATGTATGTTATTGACAAGGTTTGAAAATATCTCCTTGGAGAAAACTCAGGAGGCAAGATAATAGCATGTGGGCCATGGTGAATGTATTATTAAAAACATGTCTTCAGAGCTTAATCCTGCACACCAAAAACCGCTAGCAGATCCGCAAAATGCTAGCAGATTTTGAAACGCTTTTTCTTCTTTTTCTGCAGCGTTTCAGCTAGCGTTTTGCGGTTTTGTGTAGCGGTTTTGGTATAGTAGATTTCATGTATTGTTACAGTAAAGCTGTTACTGAACAGCTACTGTAACAAAAACGCCTGGCAAACCGCTCTGAAGTGCCATTTTTCAGAGCGGTTTGCGGTTTTCCTATACTTAACATTGAGGCAGAAACGCATCCGCAATCCAAAAAATGCCTCATCCCGGGAGTATGCGTTTCTGCAAAACGCCTCCCGCTCTGGTGTGCACCAGCCCATTGAAATACATTACCCTAGCGGATCCGCACCCGCAAGCGGATCGCAAACCGCAGCAGAACCGCTCTGGTGTGCACTAGGCCTATGGGCTGGTGCACACCGAGCGGCTTTTTTCAGAGTTTCTGCAGCCGCTTGCGGCTGCGGATACGCTTGGTTAATGTATCTCAATGGGGTGGTGCACACCAGAGCGGGAGGCGTTTTGCAGAAACGCATACTCCCGGGATGAGGCATTTTTTGGATTGCGGATGCGTTTCTGCCTCAATGTTAAGTATAGGAAAAACGCAAACCGCTCTGAAAAACGGCACTTCAGAGCGGTTTTGCAGGCGTTTTTGTTACGGAAGCTGTTCAGCAACAGCTTTACTGTAACAATATCTGAAATCTACTACACCAAAAACGCTTCACAAAACCGCAAAATGGTAGTTGAAACGCTACAGAAAAATAACAAAAAGCGTTTCAAAATCTGCTAGCATTTTGCGGATCTGCTAGCGTTTTTTGGTGTGCACCAGGCCTCAATGTGTCATTACTTTGTTGAAGGGAAATATAGGCTACTTACATTTAGCTAGCTTGATCCTCTGTTGTGCTCAGTGTGGCATTAGGAAATATTCACACATTCTGTTCAACTATGAAAATGCAAAATAGGCACTAATTAAATCATCCACTGTCAGACAAACTATCATACTACTTGAACCCATGATTTATTTTCTTTTTGTAAATACTATACACCTTCTGATAGTATATTTTCTGAAATTCCAGAAAGGAAAAAAAAATACATACTTCAGGAAATGTTGAAGTAGTCCACAGTGATTGTATTCAGTGCAAAAAGATCTAAATGCAATTAAAAAATAGCTCATTCATTTTGCCCCCCTCCCCCACCCAAAAAAAAAGTAATCAGAAAATAACTTTTATACCTTTTTGAAAGTAATCTAAGTTGAATATAAATGAATACACAAACACATGAATTCTCACTTAATTAAGACAAAATTGCATATACCACAGTATTGCTCAATAACCCAGATTATTCTTATACCCTTTATACCGCTAGGCCTGGGCAAATCCTGGACTATGATTGATATATATAGATCATCAAGGGCCGAGATTTTTCTTTAGACAATATAAGTAAATATAAATCAAATACAAATAAAAATAAAGTGCCAACAATAAAAAAAATCTATATAGGATGTATTTTAGATATTCAATATAAAAATGTAATTATATAATGACGCAGTGGTGCAAAATTAAGCACATAATACATAAAAAGTAAAAAAAAATGAAAATAATTTTAATTATTCTTTAACTTACAACCACCTTATCTTCTCAAGCTTGATAATGTTTTCTTCTTAAAGAGAACCAGAGATGAAGCACCCTCATGTATTTTACCTTATAAATCAGTGGGAACATGACAGTAAACACCTAATCTGCTCTTTGTGTCATTGTTCTCTGTTTAATCTGACTGTTATCACCTCTGATAAGAATCCCAGAATGAGCACTCAGTCTAGCTTTGCTACGGAATGATTATAGCTGAGTCTGTCTTCTCTGGTGTCTTTTCAAGCCCAAGCCTCCCCCCTTGTGGCTCTGCTATAATGACTCAGCTATAATTATTCCCTGCAAAGCTAGACTGAATGCTCAGTCCGGGATTCTTATCAAAGCTGATAACAGACCGATTAGGCAGAGAAGAATAAAACTAAAAGCATGGTAGGTGTTTACTGACATGTTCCCACTGATATATATGGTAAATTACACAAGGGTGCTTCGTCTCTGGTTCCCTTTAAAGAACTAAATAACACTCTTGATGATTCAGATTTGTGACATGTTAAAAGCACATTTTAAACTTTGCTACATTTTTATTTTTTTCAGATTTCAAATCAAGCTTGTTTCTTGTGTTATCAGTATATCACATTGATATATCATTTAAATTGAGCTCACATGACGAGTGCCAATGCTGTCCACAACACGACGTACATATCATATCGTTTGTATTCTTGTGTACTGTAAAACATAACAGAACATCACTACTGCATGTTTACATTCTACTGGTAACTTGAAGGCTTAGGTAAGAATAAATACAAATTCACTTCAAAAATCAACTCAAAACAAATACACCTCACTGTACTTGCATGATGTTTACAGAAGGTTGACTTGCTGTACTTTTCACTTCTTAAAAAAAAAAAAAAAAAACACAAACTAAAAAAAACACATACTGTATATACTAGTGTATAAGCCTAATTTTTCAGCATAAAAAAATGTGCTGAAAAGTTACCCCCTCGGCTTATATGCGAGTCAGTGGAGCAAAACAGATGGTGGAGCAGGTTTTGTTACTCGCAGAGGAGAGTAAGGATCTTGCACTAGTGATCCTGCTCTTACCAGCTGGCTCCCTGCTGTGTCCGTGCCCCCCATCCCCTGCAACATGGTGTGCAGAGTGCGCTGCTCAGGACTACCTGTGTCTCCTGGCTTGTTGAGTTGTGGAGCGGAGCGTGCAAGCGGTGCAATGATGAGGGATTCTTCCTGTGTGGCAATCGCTGCGTCTCATAACGATGACGCCATCTAGTGGCTTCTTGAGACACAGCTGAATGATCCTGGGGCAAATCTGGTTATTGGGAGGGGGGGCTGACTTGTACTGGGAGAACATCTGGCTACTGTGGAGGAGGCTATACTGGGGAAGAGGCTTATATGCGAGTCAATCACTTTTTCCTGGTTTCTGAGGGAAAAGTGGGTACCTCGGCTTATGCACGGGTCGGGTTATATGCGAGTATATACGGTAATAAATAAAAACACTGGATTTCTTTTCTAAAATCTACTGCAATTTTTTTTAAATAAATCTTAAAGTGCTAATTAAATGCTTGTATTTAGATCAATAGCGCATTTATTAAATAAAATATTATAAAAAAAAAAAAAACAATCCACGTTCTGAATGCACAAAGCCTCCATTTCTATGGATTGTTTTCTATCAGTGTTTTAAATACAGGAAGTGGATTGGATAAACACACGTCTACATTCACACTGCCATTCTATATGTTTTCAGGCCATTTCAAAGTTTTGTGTGTTGTTTAATCATTGTCTTCTTTTTAGCTATTTAATATGACAAAATACCAATCAGTATTTTTTCAAGTATTACAGCACTATTTATATCAATGAAAAATTCTCATGTTTGCATACCTTGACATATTGATAACTTTGGGCATGATTAAAAAAAAAAAAAAAACATTAAGAAAAGAGTTTTTTTGTGTTTTTTTTTGTTCGTGTGCTTAAATTAAAAGTTATTTTTGTTTTGCATAAAAAATAGGAAAGGGACAAATCCAAAATGTCTTCAAATATGAATTCAAAAAGGTTCTCAGATATCTTGAACCTTTTGAATCTTGAATCTAACGAATCCTGTACATATGAATGGTGTGATAGATTGTGGATGGGAATGACAGCTGAATGAATTGTGCGCCCCCTCCTACACTGCGCCCTGAGGCTGGAGCCTCTCCAGCCTCTGCCTCGGCCCGGCCCTGCCCGTGAGTATGTAGCTTAACAGTCTCCATCGATGATCACCGCTGGTAGACTGATGACGGTTCTTGAGGTCAATACAAGTGCCTTTAAAATATGGTCACAGGCATGGACGCCAGAAATATTTGCCTGAAGAAACGGGCTGAGACCCGTGAAACGCGTTGTCCTTTTAATAAATAATTTCATCTTTTTACATTTACCCTATGGTTTGGGTTCTTCCATCTGAAGTGGTAAAGACACCTCCCTCCCCCTTATTATATTTTGTTTCATCACATTATCTATCTTTGGGTGCCTCCCCCCCCCCCCCCCAGTACTATACATTACATCTGCTTTGGAGGTGTTCACCTTCCGGGTGTGGTGTTATCTGCAACCAAGAAGGACCAACCAGGAGTGCAACCATCCAGTGCCAGTAGGACCTGGAATACCGAGCGGGAATGGTTATTTCTCTGCTGACGATACTGCAACCCACCTGTGTGAGTATAAATACACTTGTACTACAATCTAATACTCCACAATACTGCCCCCTTTGGCTCCTGGTCTCTCCTTGTCATACAGGTGACCGTGGTATCCCCACAGTGACCACCTTTTCTCCTTTGTAGGAAGGCAAGGCTGAAATCCGCATTTGTGTTTTTGCCAGGACTGTGTGCAAGTTCCGCATTGCACGGCTGCACCACAGACTATGGCAGGTCTCTGCCTGGACTGTGTGCAAGTTCCGCACTATGCGGCCGTTCCACAGGCTATGGCAGGTTGCACTAGTGCAAAGAGTAATAATGGGGATGTCCAAAGCTTCCTGTTGCTCTGTGTGATGGTATAAACAGCTTGTTGCAGGCAATTGGGAGTAGTGATTAACACTGGTCAATGTAGCAGTGCATGTAAGAAAGGCTATGGCAGCTGCTGTGTAGTATAATAAGGTTTATTTTCTACACACGTTTCAGGAGACAAGTTCTCCTTCCATCAGGCAAAAGCTTCTGTTGAGTAGCCCATGATCTGTCACTCAGTGCTTCTGCCTGGATGTATACTGTTTATGAACTTACAGCTACTTCTAGTAACCACCTTGCAAGTTTAACAATAATTACTTATTTGTGGAGATCTGCATACAGCTAAAGGTACATACACACGTCCTGATTTTCCGCTCAACTTGTCATCCGACTTGTCATTTGAACGACAAGTTGGACGTGTGTATTCATAGTCGAGCGACTGATAACAGCCGGTTTGCCTGATCCGCTTGGCAGATCAGTTAGACCAATTGTTGTTCAAATAACTATAAGGTCAGTACGTGTGTACAAACTAATAGGCGTTCAAACATACAGCTGTTTGATCAGTCCTTTAATCTAGTCCATTGTTCTATCCAGTCCATTATCAGGTTGGTTAAACGACATGAGGACACTGTGGGAAGACTCTATAGCAGGGTTGTCAAACTCAAAAACAAAGTGGTCAGAGATTGTACACTGGGACCTAGTCACGGGCCAACCTCACAGTCTACTGGCTAGTGTTGGGCGAACAGTGTTCGCCACTGTTCGGGTTCTGCAGAACATCACCCTGTTCGGGTGATGTTCGAGTTCGGCCGAACACCTGACGGTGCTCGGCCAAACCGTTCGGCCATATGGCCGAACTAAGAGCGCATGGCCGAACGTTCCCCGAACGTTCGGCTAGCGCTGTGATTGGCCGAAAGGGTCACGTGGTTCGGACCCGAACGCGCTCTGATTGGCCGAACTGTCACGTGGTTCGGGTAAATAAATACCCGAACCACGTCATATCTCCGCCATTTGTCTGTGGGTTTAGCTTTGGGTAGGCAGGCAGGGTAGTTCGCGCTCCAGCCACGCTAGCCAGGGTCCCCCCCAGTCATTGTGTGTCACTGCTGGGAACAGTAGTACACCGCTCGTTCAGCCACACTATATAGCATTCTGTGTACTGTTCTGTGTCTGCTGGGAACAGTAGTACACCGCTCGTTCAGCCACACTATATAGCATTCTGTGTACTGTTCTGTGTCTGCTGGGAACAGTAGTACACCGCTCGTTCAGCCACACTATATAGCATTCTGTGTACTGTTCTGTGTCTGCTGGGAACAGTAGTACACCGCTCGTTCAGCCACACTATATAGCATTCTGTGTACTGTTCTGTGTCTGCTGGGAACAGTAGTACACCGCTCGTTCAGCCACACTATATAGCATTCTGTGTACTGTTCTGTGTCTGCTGGGAACAGTAGTACACCGCTCGTTCAGCCACACTATATAGCATTCTGTGTACTGTTCTGTGTCTGCTGGGAACAGTAGTACACCGCTCGTTCAGCCACACTATATAGCATTCTGTGTACTGTTCTGTGTCTGCTGGGAACAGTAGTACACCGCTCGTTCAGCCACACTATATAGCATTCTGTGTACTGTTCTGTGTCTGCTGGGAATAGTGGTACACCGCTCGTTCAGCCACACTATATAGCATTCTGTGTACTGTTCTGTGTCTGCTGGGAACAGTAGTACACCGCTCGTTCAGCCACACTATATAGCATTCTGTGTACTGTTCTGTGTCTGCTGGGAACAGTAGTACACCGCTCGTTCAGCCACACTATATAGCATTGTTTACTGACACTATATAGCAGACTATATAGCATTGTGTGTACACCGCTCAGCCAGACTATATACCATTGTTTACTGACACTCTGTGTACACCGCTCAGCCAGACTATATACCATTGTTTACTGCCACTCTGATTCTGCTGGGAACAGTAGTACACCGCTCGCTCAGCCAGACTATATACCATTGTTTACTGACACTCTGTGTACACCGCTCAGCCAGACTATATACCATTGTTTACTGCCACTCTGATTCTGCTGGGAACAGTAGTACACCGCTCGCTCAGCCAGACTATATACCATTGTTTACTGACACTCTGTACACCGCTCAGCCAGACTATATACCATTGTTTACTGCCACTCTGATTCTGCTGGGAACAGTAGTACACCGCTCGCTCAGCCAGACTATATACCATTGTTTACTGACACTATATAGCAGACTATATAGCATTGTGTGTACACCGCTCAGCCAGACTATATACCATTGTTTACTGACACTCTGTGTACACCGCTCAGCCAGACTATATACCATTGTTTACTGCCACTCTGATTCTGCTGGGAACAGTAGTACACCGCTCGCTCAGCCAGACTATATACCATTGTTTACTGACACTCTGTGTACACCGCTCAGCCAGACTATATACCATTGTTTACTGCCACTCTGATTCTGCTGGGAACAGTAGTACACCGCTCGCTCAGCCAGACTATATAGCATTGTGTTTACTGCCACTCTGTGTACACCGCTCAGCCACACTATATAGCATTGCGTTCTCTGCCAGTCAGTGTGTATATTGCTGGGATCAGTAATACTCCACTCACCGTCAACCACTATATGAGCTCAACATGAGTTCCCCAGAGACCTCCGCTGTGAGCAGCACTCCCAACAACAGCAACAGCCAACGCCCCACGCAAGCTATAACATCCACCCCAGCAGCCAGTGGTCAGCAGCAGCCCTCCCCGGAGGAGAACGTTGTGTCCATCAGTCCGTCGCCAGAGCGATTAATGAGGGCTGCCATTGAGGAGATGATGGGGCCTGATGTGGAGGAGGAGGTCTGGCTCAGGCCAGCATCCCAAGTTAATGTTGAGGACGATGAGGGGTCTGTGTCTGGGGATGTTGGGGTGGCAGAGGTGGTGGGTGGGTCAGACTCAGGAGAAGAGTTGTATGATGAGGATGATGATCGGGACCATCTGTATGTGCCTCAGAGTCCGACCCCGGAAAACATGTTGTATCGTGTGTTTAGGTACTAAAATCTGCGTTCCCTCCCAGTAGTGTTGGGCGAACAGTGTTTGCCACTGTTCGGGTTCTGCAGAACATCACCCTGTTCGGGGTGACTATATAGCAGACTATATAGCATTGTGTTTAATGCCACTCTGTGTACACGGCTCAGCCACACTATATAGCATTGTGTTTACTTCCACTCTGTGTCTGCTGGGAACAGTAGTACACCGCTCACCCGCCACTGTATAGCATTGTGCTCTGTGTCACTGCTGACAATAGTGGTACACCGCTCACCCACCACTGTATAGCATTTCTGTACTGCCACTGTACTGCTGCCAGTCAGCGTGTACTTTAAGGATAAGTGAAATGAGGAAGAAATCCGGTGAAAGAGGGAGGGGCAAGGGAAGAGGTGTTTCCCCTGACGGTTCACGTACAGGCCACAGGGGAGCACCCAAGAAAACCCACTCAATACTGCCCATGTTGTCCAGGACAACAACCCTCACAGATCCAAAAGAACAGGACCAGATAATTACTTGGATGACCTCTCAAGCGTCCAGCAGTGGGTTAAGCAGCACCAGCACATCACGCACGAGGTCCGAGTCCTCAGCCAGTTAAAGTCTGGGCTTTCTTTGAAGACTGCACTGAGGATGTTACCATGGCGATTTGCAAGGTGTGCAAGACCCGCCTGAGCAGGGGGAAAAGTATTAACAACCTCTCCACTAGTGTTGGGCGAACAGTGTTCGCCACTGTTCGGGTTCTGCAGAACATCACCCTGTTCGGGTGATGTTCGAGTTCAGCCGAACACCTGATGGTGTTCGGCCAAACTGTTCGGCCATATGGCCGAACTAAGAGCGCATGGCCGAACGTTCCCCGAACGTTCGGCTAGCGCTGTGATTGGCCGAACGGGTCACGTGTAGTGTTGGGCGAACATCTAGATGTTCGGGTTCGGACCGAACATGGCCGCGATGTTCGGGTGTTCGAGCCGAACTCCGAACATAATGGAAGTCAATGGGGACCCGAACTTTCGTGCTTTGTAAAGCCTCCTTATATGCTACATACCCCAAATTTACAGGGTATGTGCACCTTGGGAGTGGGTACAAGAGGAAAAAAATTTAGCAAAAAGAGCTTATAGTTTTTGAGAAAATCGATTTTAAAGTTTCAAAGGGAAAACTGTCTTTTAAATGCGGGAAATGTCTGTTTTCTTTGCACAGGTAACATGCTTTTTGTCGGCATGCAGTCATAAATGTAATACATATAAGAGGTTCCAGGAAAAGGGACCGGTAACGCTAACCCAGCAGCAGCACACGTGATGGAACAGGAGGAGGGTGGCGCAGGAGGAGAAGGCCACGCTTTGAGACACAACAACCCAGGCCTTGCATGAGGACAAGAAGCGTGCGGATAGCAATTTGCGTTTTGTCGCCATGCAGTCATAAATGTAATACAGATGAGAGGTTCAATAAACAGGGACCGGAAACGCTAACCCATCACAGATGTTCATTGTTCATGTTACTTGGTTGGGGTCCGGGAGTGTTGCGTAGTCGTTTCCAATCCAGGATTCATTCATTTTAATTTGAGTCAGACGGTCTGCATTTTCTGTGGAGAGGCGGATACGCCGATCTGTGACGATGCCTCCGGCAGCACTGAAACAGCGTTCCGACATAACGCTGGCTGCCGGGCAAGCCAGCACCTCTATTGCGTACATTGCCAGTTTGTGCCAGGTGTCTAGCTTCGATACCCAATAGTTGAAGGGTGCAGATGGATTGTTCAACACAGCTATGCCATCTGACATGCAGTCCTTGACCATCTTCTCCAGGCGATCGGTGTTGGAGGTGGATCTGCACGCTTGCTGTTCTGTGTGCTGCTGCATGGGTGTCAGAAAATTTTCCCACTCCAAGGACACTGCCGATACCATTCCCTTTTGGGCACTAGCTGCGGCTTGTGTTGTTTGCTGCCCTCCTGGTCGTCCTGGGTTTGCGGAAGTCAGTCTGTCGGCGAACAACTGGCTAGAGGAGGGGGAGGATGTCAATCTCCTCTTTAAAGTCTCCACAAGGGCCTGCTGGTATTCTTCCATTTTGACCTGTCGGACTCTTTCTTCAAGCAGTTTTGGAACATTGTGTTTGTACCGTGGATCCAGAAGGGTATAAACCCAGTAATTGGTGTTGTCCGGAATGCGCACAATGCGTGGGTCGTGTTCAATGCAGTCCTAGGCCGAAGAGGTCATAGCCTAGGGTCACAAAAACCTGTTTATTTGGGCTATTTCAATGGTAGTGATGGTGACGTACATAAATCTCAGCCATGGCCGTTAGCAACGTCTGAATTTCACGAAATGTCTCATGCAGGTAGAAGACATATTGTTAGACTTGGATTCCAAAGATGGGGTCCCTACATCTCTGCAAACCAGAGTTACAGGGGTCCAAAATTGGTAAAATCCCCCATAGACTTTCATTGCCTCCCTATTTCACTTTCCAAAATCTCACATCTTTTCAAAGGGCAATGGCTCAGCAGTACCAAATTTTCTAGCATTGTAGGGACCCTTAGGGGGAACATGACTGGTGAGTTTCGGGCCCCTAGGCCAAAGAGGTCATAGCCTAGGGTCACAAAAACCTGTTTATTTGGGCTATTTCAATGGTAGTGATGGTGACGTACATAAATCTCAGCTATGGCCGTTAGCAACGTCTGAATTTCACGAAATGTCTCATGCAGGTAGAAGAAATATTGTTAGACTTGGATTCCAAAGATGGGGTCCCTACATCTCTGCAAACCAGAGTTACAGGGGTCCAAAATTGGTAAAATCCCCCATAGACTTTCATTGCCTCCCTATTTCACTTTCCAAAATCTCATATCTTTTCAAAGGGCAATGGCTCAGCAGTACCAAATTTTCTAGCATTGTAGGGACCCTTAGGGGGAACATGACTGGTGAGTTTCGGGCCCCTAGGCCAAAGAGGTCATAGCCTAGGGTCACAAAAACCTGTTTATTTGGGCTATTTCAATGGTAGTGATGGTGACGTACATAAATCTCAGCTATGGCCGTTAGCAACGATTGAATTTCACGAAATGTCTCATGCAGGTAGAAGACATATTGTTAGACTTGGATTCCAAAGATGGGGTCCCTACATCTCTGCAAACCAGAGTTACAGGGGTCCAAAATTGGTAAAATCCCCCATAGGCTTTCATTGGGCCTACTATTTACCGTTCCAAAATCTCACACCATTTCAAAGGGCAATGGCTCAGCAGTGGCAAAACTCACCAGTCATGATCCCCCTAAGGGTCCCTACAATGCTAGAAAGTTTGGTACTGCTGAGCCATTGCCCTTTGAAAAGATGTGAGATTTTGGAAAGTGAAATAGGGAGGCAATGAAAGTCTATGGGGGATTTTACCAATTTTGGACCCCTGTAACTCTGGTTTGCAGAGATGTAGGGACCCCATCTTTGGAATCCAAGTCTAACAATATGTCTTCTACCTGCATGAGACATTTTGTGAAATTCAGACGTTGCTAACGGCCATGGCTGAGATTTATGTACGTCACCATCACTACCATTGAAATAGCCCAAATAAACAGATTTTTGTGACCCTAGGCTATGACCTCTTTGGCCTAGGGGCCCGAAACTCACCAGTCATGTTCCCCCTAAGGGTCCCTACAATGCTAGAAAATTTGCCACTGCTGATCAATTGCCCTTTGAAAAGATGTGAGATTTTGGAACTGTAAATAGGAGGCCCAATGAAAGCCTATGGGGGATTTTACCAATTTTGGACCCCTGTAACTCTGGTTTGCAGAGATGTAGGGACCCCATCTTTGGAATCCAAGTCTAACAATATGTCTTCTACCTGCATGAGACATTTCGTGAAATTCAGACGTTGCTAACGGCCATGGCTGAGATTTATGTACGTCACCATCACTACCATTGAAATAGCCCAAATAAACAGGTTTTTGTGACCCTAGGCTATGACCTCTTCGGCCTAGGACTGCATTGAACGCGACCCACGCATTGTGCGCATTCTGGACAACACCAATTACTGGGTTTATACCCTTCTGGATCCACGGTACAAACACAATGTTCCAAAACTGCTTGAAGAAAGAGTCCGACAGGTCAAAATGGAAGAATACCAGCAGGCCCTTGTGGAGACTTTAAAGAGGAGATTGACATCCTCCCCCTCCTCTAGCCAGTTGTACGCCGACAGACTGACTTCCGCAAACCCAGGATGACCAGGAGGGCAGCAAACAACACAAGCCACAGCTAGTGCCCAAAAGGGAATGGTATCGGCAGTGTCCTTGGAGTGGGAAAATTTTCTGACACCCATGCAGCAGCACACAGAACAGCAAGCGTGCAGATCCACCTCCAACACCGATCGCCTGGAGAAGATGGTCAAGGACTACATGTCAGATGGCGTAGCTGTGTTGAACAATCCATCTGCACCCTTCAACTATTGGGTATCGAAGCTAGACACCTGGCACAAACTGGCAATGTACGCAATAGAGGTGCTGGCTTGCCCGGCAGCCAGCGTTATGTCGGAACGCTGTTTTAGTGCTGCCGGAGGCATCGTCACAGATCGGCGTATCCGCCTCTCCACAGAAAATGCAGACCGTCTGACTCAAATTAAAATGAATCAATCCTGGATTGGAAACGACTACGCAACACTCCCGGACCCCAACCAAGTAACATGAACAATGAACATCTGTGATGGGTTAGCGTTTCCGGTCCCTGTTTATTGAACCTCTCATCTGTATTAAATTTATGACTGCATGGCGACAAAACGCAAATTGCTATCCGCACGCTTCTTGTCCTCATGCAAGGCCTGGGTTGTTGTGTCTCAAAGCGTGGCCCTCTCCTCCTGCGCCACCCTCCTCCTGTTCCATCACGTGTGCTGCTGCTGGGTTAGCGTTACCGGTCCCTTTTCCTGGAACCTCTTATATGTATTACATTTATGACTGCATGCCGACAAAAAGCATGTTACCTGTGCAAAGAAAACAGACATTTCCCGCATTTAAAAGACAGTTTTCCCTTTGAAACTTTAAAATCGATTTTCTCAAAAACTATAAGCTCTTTTTGCTAAATTTTTTTCCTCTTGTACCCACTCCCAAGGTGCACATACCCTGCAAATTTGGGGTATGTAGCATGTAAGGAAGCTTTACAAAGCACGAAAGTTCGGGTCCCCATTGACTTCCATTATGTTCGGAGTTCGGGTCGAACACCCGAACATCGCGGCGATGTTTGGCGAACGTTCGCGAACCCGAATATCTAGGTGTTCGCCCAACACTAGCCACCACCAGCATCCGTTGTGAGTGACCTGACCTGTGACTGTCTGTCACCTGCCTGAGCCTATTGATTGATTGCGTCTGACCGTGTGTGACCGATTGTTGTAATTGTCACCGACTGTCTGCCGCACGACTTACTTGTAGCGTAGTACGCTAGGTGTTTCTTAGTTACCTGAGTGCGTGCATACTACTACTAGTGTCTACTACTAGTCTACTAGTACCCGTTCACTTTTTTTTTTCACTTTTACTGTGCGATTTTATTATCATCTGTAGTGTGTGTAATAAATAAGAGTTACAACACATACAGGCCACCACCAGCATCCGTTGTGAGTGACCTGTGACTGTCTGTCGCCTGCCCGAGCCTATTGATTGATTGCGTCTGACCGTGTGTGACCGATTGAAATTGTCACCGACTGTCTGCCGCACGACTTACTTTTAGCGTAGTACGCTAGGTGTTTCTTAGTTACCTGCGTGCGTGCATACTACTGCCTACTACTACTACTAGTCACCACCAAATCACCACCAACACAGACTTTATTAAAGTTTACACCCTTTCCCGCCCTCTTCTACTTTTTTTTTTTTACTGTATTTGTATAGTGCACAATGACTGGCAGAGGTAGAGGGCGAGGCACCACCAGGAGAGGCAGCGCCATTGCAGGAGCCACTGCCAGCAGCAGCAGGTCTGGGACTGGTCCGCCGCCAGCCACTGACCGCAGGGAGGAGGGAGCAGAGGCGCAACAGTAGCGTGTTGCGCCCATCTTTGAGATGGGTCGTCGCCCACGGCCCATTGGGGAGAGTCAGGTGCAGGCTGTGGTGGAAATGATGGCAGGGCAGGAAGCCACCTTTTCCAGCCAGGCCTCCAGCACCAGCGAGACCAGTGCTACCAGCACTCCTGTCCGCAGCAGGCCTCCACCAGCGCTTGAGGCCATGGTCACGGTGACCCCATCGACCAGCCTGCCCTCAATGAGCATGCTCTTCTCCCCTGAGACTGTGACCATGTACAGGGATGTTTTTGAGAAGTATGAGTTGGAGATCATGGGGCCATCCAAGGAGGAGGAGGAGTTTGAGATGCAGAAGTTTGTTGTTGGCGCTGAGGAGGAGGGGCGTGTTGCAGGGGATGTTGGGGTAGAGGAGTTGGTTGAGGCGGGCTCACAGGATATGTTTGGGGTTGATGATGATGATGACTTGATAGATCCTCCCTATGTGCCACCAGTACCACCAGCACAGTTGGTTGAAGGCAGCTCGTCATCGGAGGAGGAGGCGTCTCTGGTGCAGAGGTGTGGCAGCAGCAAGGCGGCCAGCACAGGGCGTGGAAGGCAGGAGCCACAGCCTGCTGCTTCAGTCGCTACCACCACCCGCAGCAAACCTGTAACTAAAACCAAAAAGGCACAATCCTCCAAGGGCACCCAAAACCCCCAGCCCTCAAGCTCAAAGAGCAGGTTGAAGTCCCCAGTCTGGCAGTACTTCACCAAGTGCCCAGTGGACCCTGCCCATGCAATTTGCAACAGTTGCAATCTCAGTCTCAGCAGAGGTCGCGATATCCACAAATTGAGTACCTCATGCCTGCAGACCCACTTACAGAGCAGACATTTTGAGGACTTTAAGGAGTTGGAGAAGCTTATGCAAAGTGGTGCAGGCAGTGATCAGAGCCAGACAGCCACTGCACAGATTTCAGCAGCAACAGCAGCAGCTGACCCTCCTGCCCATCCAGCAGCAGCAGCCCCTCCTGCCCATCCAGCAGCAGGAGCACAGCAGCAACTCACTCCCACCCCCACAGCCAGTCCTCAGTGGCCTCATCAGCTCCCTCCATAGTGGCCTCCTCATCCTCCCGTGCAGGCAAACGCCACCAGACCCTGCTCAACGAAGCATTCCCCGGTGTGACCAAGGTGCTGCCTCCCGGCCACTGGCGCATCCGGTTGCTGAACGGGTTGCTTGCCCGGGCCATGTGCTCCCAGCTCCTGCCATATTCCTTTGTGCAGGAGGGGAGTGACATCAGAGCGCTGCTGCAGGTTGGGATCCCAGAGTGGAAAGTCCCCAGCCGCCACTATTTTTCCCGCAGGGCGATCCCAGCACTGCACCGCTCTGCCATGGAGAACGTGGGCCGCGCGCTGGATCACGCTGTCAGTGCGCGGATCCACATAACCATGGATTCCTGGAGCAGCCGGTTTGAGACAAAGCGCTATCTGTCCTTTACGGCCCACTGGGTCAGCCTGGTGGAAAGCCCGAGCGAGGAAGCAGCAGGTCCATCCTCGGGCGCAGCAGCACCAGTCGCCCACTACGTGGTGCCACCGCGCGGGGTCAGGGGAGAAGCAGCAGCTCCCACTGCCAAGCGATCCCGTCTCTCCAGCAGCGTGAAGGCCCGCCACTGCCAAGCGCTGCTGGAGATGAAAAGCCTGGGGAAAAACTCCTTGATGGCATCCAACGTGCTCCGGTACCTCAGGGAGCAGGAGAGGACATGGCTGACCCCCAGAGGCCTCACTGTGGGATTGGTGGTGTCCGACAATGCCGCCAGGGATATATGTGCGCAGTATATGTAGCCAGAGGTATATGTCCCCAGTATATGTAGGCAGGGGTATATGTGCCCAGTATATGTAGCCAGTGGTATATGTGCCCAGTATATGTAGCTAGAGGTATATGTCCCCAGTATATGTAGCCAGAGGTATATGTCCCCAGTATATGTAGCCAGAGGTATATGTCCCCAGTATATGTAGGCAGGGGTATATGTCCCCCGTATATGTAGGCAGGGGTATGTCCCCAGTATATGTAGGCAGGGGTATATATGCCCAGTATATGTAGCCAGAGGTATATGTCCCCAGTATATGTAGCCAGAGGTATATGTCCCCAGCATATGTAGCCAGGGGTATATGTGCCCAGTATATGTAGCCAGAGGTATATGTCCCCAGTATATGTAGGCAGGGGTATATGTGCCCAGTATATGTAGCCAGAGGTATATGTCCTCAGTAAATGTAGCCAGGGGTATATGTGCCCAGTATATGTAGCCAGAGGTATATGTCCCCAGCATATGTAGCCAGGGGTATATGTGCCCAGTATATGTAGCCACAGGTATATGTCCCAGTATATGTAGTCAGGCTTATATGTGCCCAGTATACGCAGCCAGAGGTATATGTGCCCACAATAGGTAGCCAGGGGGTATATGTGCCCAGTATATGTAGCCAGGGTTATATGTCCCCAGTATATGTAGGCAGGGTATATGTGCCCAGTATATGTAGCCACAGGTATATGTCCCAGTATATGTAGTCAGGGTTATATGTGCCCAGTATATGTAGCCAGGGGTATATGTGCCCAGTATATGTAGACAGGGTATCGCCTGCCAGCCACTCCGCACTTAGATCAGGAGGGGACAGTCAGCGAGGGAGGGAGAGCACTAAGGGTAGATTGCCCCCCACCGCTGATACCACAGCTCTCCCTCCACTGCGCTGCTGTCATCCTGCAACAGGGCGGGCGGCCGACCTTACGGACGCTGCTGAATTCCTTACGCAATTCACGGGCAGCTCATTTTGTATCAAAATTTACGGGCTGCCCGTAAATTTACGGGCGGTTGGTAACACTTAGAGATGAGCGTAATGACCTAATTACGAATTTCCGAAATTTCGCGAAATTACTACAATTACGATTTTAGCAGTAATCGAAATTTCGTAATTTTCGCAAATTACGCAAATTTTCATAATTACGATTACGAAATTTAGTATTTTAAAGTTTGCAAAGGTTTCTATCCCTCTAGATGCCTAAAATGAATAACCAACCTCCTCCTCCTCCTCTCTCTCTCTCTCTCTCTCTCTCTAGAGATCTGTAGTATTTCAAAACCATACTCACATTCATGACATGTCCAGGGATCAAACCCAGGCCAACCACATGGAAGACAGCTATGCTCACCACCATACCACCAAACACACACTAAATAGACTGCTAACCTAAATCTTACTTGTAGACAGTCATATGAGACACATGCTGGGTGCAGGGCTTTGTGATTGGACCATGCGATAGAGTGAGGTGCAAAAATGAAATCATGCCTAGCAGAGGATGGTTTCACAGTGCTAAATGCTAGGCTGGCTGTGGTGCAATTGGTTAGTGTGTCTGGCTGGTAACAGCAAGGTTACAGGTTCAATTCCATCCAGGCATGTCTTTTCCTTTTGCGTTCAACAGTTGTCCAAACAGAGCCAACAGAGCCCCAGATAGCCATGTAGAGTTAGGTCACAGCTAGCCTGGCTGTGGTGCAATTGGTTAGTGTGTCTGGCTGGTAACAGCAAGGTTACAGGTTCGATTCCATCCAGGCATGTCTTTTCCTTTTGCGTTCAACAGTTGTCCAAACAGAGCCAACAGAGCCCCAGATAGCCATGTAGAGTTAGGTCACAGCTAGCCTGGCTGTGGTGCAATTGGTTAGTGTGTCTGGCTGGTAACAGCAAGGTTACAGGTTTGATTCCATCCAGGCATGTCTTTTCCTTTTGCGTGCGCGCGCTGCGCCATTGAACCCCATGGGGTATTTTGCGTGCGTAAAACTTTACGCATGCAAAACTTTGTGCTCGGTGTTTGGACAACTGTTGAACTCAAAAGGAAAAGACATGCCTGGATGGAATCGAACCTGTAACCTTGCTGTTACCAGCCAGACACACTAACCAATTGCACCACAGCCAGGCTAGCTGTGACCTAACTCTACATGGCTATCTGGGGCTCTGTTGGCTCTGTTTGGACAACTGTTGAACGCAAAAGGAAAAGACATGCCTGGATGGAATCGAACCTGTAACCTTGCTGTTACCAGCCAGACACACTAACCAATTGCACCACAGCCAGGCTAGCTGTGACCTAACTCTACATGGCTATCTGGGGCTCTGTTGGCTCTGTTTGGACAACTGTTGAACGCAAAAGGAAAAGACATGCCTGGATGGAATCGAACCTGTAACCTTGCTGTTACCAGCCAGACGCACTAACCAATTGCACCACAGCCAGCCTAGCATTTAGCATTGTGAAACCATCCTCTGCTAGGCATGATTTCATTTTTGCACCTCACTCTATCGCATGGTCCATGGTCCAATCACAAAGCCCTGCACCCAGCATGTGTCTCATATGACTGTCTACAAGTAAGATTTAGGTTAGCAGTCTATTTAGTGTGTGTTTGGTGGTATGGTGGTGAGCATAGCTGTCTTCCATGTGGTTGGCCTGGGTTTGATCCCTGGACATGTCATGAATGTGAGTATGGTTTTGAAATACTACAGATCTCTGGAGAGAGAGAGAGAGGGAGAGAGGGAGAGAGGGAGAGAGGGAAGGAGGAGGAGGAGGAGGAGGAGGAGGAGGAGGAGGAGGAGGAGGAGGAGGGAGGGCTGGCTGTGCTATTCATTTTAGGCATCTAGAGGGATAGAAACCCTTACAAACCTGAAAAAGTAAAATTTCGGTTGGAGATACGAAATTCGTCATTACGGGAGTGAAATTTCGATTACGAAATTGTAAATTACGATTTGAAAATTAATTACGAAATTACGAATTTGGGTCGTAATGTTAAATTTCGCATTCGTAATAAAAGCAGTTCGAAATTTCGAAAATTTCGGCTCATCTCTAGTAACACTGGTGGAGACTGAAGTGAATAATGATGAGAAGATGTATTCACAAGGAGGGGGATCAAGAGGTCTCTGTGACAAACAGAAATCCAGTGCTGCTATTGAATAACATGACTATACCAGCAAGCATCCCCTCAGAGCTTGCAGCTCTGGCCAAGTGTCTAGGTGCCTTCATGTCCTTCAATGTAGAACCCCTCTGTCAGCGCCCTAGAATTCTCTAGGCCCCACCCCAGCCTCCACCCACTGATGGTCTATCTTCGGCCCTGATGCCCCCCCCCCCTCCCCCTCCTCATGCACTGAGGAGAACAAACAGTCCAAAACAGGCTGTCTGCATGTGGGGTTGGTGTGGCTCTGTAACATGTATAAGCTATAGGCTTGCTATACACCAGCAGCTCTGGATGCAAGCCTGGCTTACAGGGGCATAAAGAGATCATTGGTATATTCAGTAGCGGTGCATTGTGGGAAACCAGAGATTTCACTTTTAGCTGAATTATCACCAATACCCTCTGTTTTAAGAACGCAAATCCCGCCAAGCATTGCTTATTAGTAGGAGGGCTTTTCAGTCTCTTTAGTCCCCTATACTCTCCTTGTGGTTTTGTGTCACTTTGAGCTGCTTGGTAACTCTGTCATCCTTGGTAATGTTTTTCGACTTCCAAGAAGAGTTGGAAATCCCAATAGATGTGAACACTTAACGATTAGAAACAAAAAATAAAAATAACTTATGGCTGACTTGTGCATGTTGTGGTTCCAGATTGTCCGATGGTGTCTCTAGATGTAAGATTCTATAATTAGGAGGAGGCAAGCAGAAGATTAAGGACTACGACAACAGATTGTAACGATTGTGGAATATCTCCGTGGTCAGCGCACAAGATGTGCGCTGACATTGCGGACATCCTCCACAAACGTCTGAATAACAGAACCCAGCTTTGGTGAAATGCACCTGTAGAGGGGAATTCCCACCGGCAGATGGAGCTGTAGAGTGCAGAGGAACAAACACTCTGCACTGCCACAGATGCCAGTTAGGAATTGTACGAGGGAAAGCAATACAAGGCAAGATTGCCCCTAGTGAGAGAGAGTGAGCACAGAGACAGAATGTATGTATGTCCACCAATCCACTCGCCACCCGGCGACGGTGAACACACACCAGCGAAGACCAAGTGGGAAGCAATCGCAAGAATGGCGATTGCTAATAGCGACACAAGATTGAGTAAAGACAGAGCAGAGGTGTAGTAAGAAAAACACAGCAAACAACAATGATCAGAACGCCAAAGAAAATAAACGCACTACCTAAACGCGGTTGCCGCACGAGAAGCGCAACAGCGACAAAACACGTTAATTGCGCGGTCTCTGCACGAGAAGCGCAACAGAGACAAAAACACATTAATGGCGCGGTCTCCGCACGAGAAGCGCAACAGAGACAAAACACGACGACCCTAGCTAACACATGAACCCAGAAACACAAACAAACAAATAACAGAAACGAGTCAGATATGATCCACTGCTCTTCCGCAAGAGCGAGTGCGATCCGTACACAGGAACAGGACTGAAAGAATCCACTGCTCTTCCGCAAGAGCGAGTGCGATCCGCACAACAAGACAGACAGAAGAAGTAACCAGCAGCAACCGCAGCCGAGGTCAAACTTCAAGACAGAATACTGTCTTGAAGTTCCACCGCCTCTAACGCTAGGGCGAGTGCGATTCAAACAAACAGAGCGATTTTCTGTCAGCCGCCGCCGGCAACAGAACAATCGCAACGGAAAGACAAAACTATTCGCTACCACCAACCGCTGGCGACAGTGCAATCGCAAAGACAGGACAAGACAGAATAGGCAGTACAAATATAACACAAACCTGACTGCACTAAACAGGAATGCAAGGAGCACTCTCAAGGATAACTACTCTAAGCTAGCAATAATGCCTACAATGAGCAGAGGGCTGAGACTCCAGGTAAGTTAGCAGGAACAAACCATCATGATCAGCAAGGAATTCTGGGAGGAAATAGTATTTATACTGCAAGCCATCAAAGGAAGCAGCTAAGCAATTGCATGACAAGTGGATGCAAATTCCTCACCAGAACAGCAGCTCTGCAACTCACAGAGTGAAGACAGGTCTCTTTTCCAGAGACCTGCAGCACTCAGACCTAAAAAATGGTCAAAAAGCTGTCTGCCTGTGCAGACAGCAGAGCAGATCATTACACAGATACTATCTCATGTCATCGGTTTCTTTTCACCTCAGGTTGCTTTGAGCGGCCTGAGAGTTCTACTTCACTGACATAAAAATCTAAGGCGGTAAATACATAATTTGTGTCTTACATATATAATAACATTCAGGGCTGGTGCTTCCATGAAAGAGGAACTGTAACCAAGAATTGAACTTCACCCCAGTCAGCAGCTGATACCCCCCTTCCCATGAGAAAGCTATTCCTTTTCACAAACTAATCATCAAGGGCTCCGTATGGCTGATATTGTGGTGAACTCCCCCCCCCCCTACAGTGTGATGTCAGCACCTAGGTCTTGACATCACACTGTGGGATCCTTGTTGCATTGTGGGAAATAATCGCTTTTCACAACTGCCAACCAGCCAGTATCTCCCTCTGTGCATTTGTATATCTATAGAAAAAAAAATCCTTTTAGCCTATCACGTTGTTAGGGGGTGTGGCTAAAGATAATGGCAGTTGATGCTGTCTGGTTTTATGTCTGCCAGTAGTAAAGATGATGACATGCAGGCTGATTGCGGATCAAACAACATGAACAAATTACTTGGCGAATATCCATCATTTCTTGATCTCTCTTCTGTTTTTTTAACTTCTCACTTTGCAATGAATTTATTTATTGCTTTTCCCCCTTTTCACTTAAGTTTGTCTTTAAGGAAAAGAGAACATATGCCCAAGGGCCCTCAAGCACTGCCGAAGCCCCCGTGCTGCTGGCATAACTCTTATGTGCGCCCCGGGGCCCCTGCATGATACCAGCAGTGTATCTCACCTGTCCTGGCGGGCGGCGCGCTGTTCCGTTCATTCGTGCTCCTCGTCTCCATCCTGCTGCCTGCCCCTTGTGCTCGCCACACGTCACTACGCTTATGCATAACAAGTGCCGGGTCACAAGAGGCAGGCAGCGGGGATGAAGATGGGAGGAGCAGCGCTCCGGTCCCTGGGACGGGTGAGATACAATGCTGCTATCAAGCAGGTGCCGGCAGGGAGCACATAGGGGTTAAAGAGACTCAGAAGCGAGATTAAATGATGATATTAACTTGTATTATAGCTAGTGCTAAAGCGCCGCTATCCCGTGGCAAAACGAGGGGTTTATACCCCTAAATCCCCTCCGCAAATTCCAAAACTTTCTTGGTCATAAATTTTGCTGCCCATGGACGCAGAGCTGTGGGCTGCAGCTTTGCCTCCATGCACGTCAATCTGCCGGCGGATCTCCGCCTCTCCCTGCCCCTCTCAGTGAAGGAAGACTGAGAGGGGCGGGGAGAGGCGGCGATCAGCGGGGATTGAAGAAGAGCGAAGAGGCAGAGCTACAGCCTAAAAAGCTCTGCCTCAATCAGGAAGCGCTCCCCGTAGTTTGCAATGGGGATTTGGGGGTTATAAACCCCTCGTTATAGCGGCATTTTAGCACTAGCTATAGTGCTTAGCATTAATACAAGTTAAATCATTGATTTAATCTCGCTTCAGAATCTCTTTAACTGTGAAGATCAGGGGGCAGAATTTGCTGGAAGAGGGGAAGGTTACTTTTGCCATCGGACGTTGAACCGACCCTGATAATATGGAGCATAGCATGATTATTGCCTTTCACTCATTTGTTGGCCTCCTACAAGTTATATGTTTCTGCTCTCCTCGTCGGGCTAAAAAATATTGTAAAATGTTATATATGCCTCATCATGGCCCAATTCATTTTAAAACTGAACAAGGCAAATATTCTGTGTATCTATCAATCTGTACAGCTATATAAAATTGTTTTGTTTAGTAGTCACAGAGTCAGGATAACTGAGGGCTGGTTCACACCAAGAGCGCTTTTGAGTGCCTTTAAAGGGGCCCAGAGCAGCGCTAAAAAAAGGAAATCTAGACGTACTTGCAGTTTTTTCCAGTCCCCCAGCTCGTGAGGTCCCCCCGCATCCTCTGGGTCCCAAACCTGGTCTCACTGGCAGCTCTCTTAGCCCGGAAACTTCGACCAACGTTGCGCATGCACGTCATCACGCTGGTCACTCTAAGCTTTCTTTGTATGCGCAGTTCTCAAAAGACTGAACCGTGCATGCGTAGGACACTTACGGGGACAGGAGCATGATTGTGTTCGGTGCGTGGACAGTCCGAAATCGCCAGGCTAACAGAGCCACCAGCGGGACCACGGAGGGGTCCCGGAGCATGCTGGGGGACACCTCACGGCTACAGGGGACTGGAGGAAGTCCCAGGTGATTCCAGATTTCCTTATTTTAGCGTTTAAAAGCTACATATACTGAGGACGCTGGCTGTCTCTTATTATGTGCATTTACTGGTGAAAAGCTGTCTCTTATTATGTGCATATACTGGTGAAAAGCTGTCTCTTATTATGTGCATTTACTGGTGAAAAGCTGTCTCTTATTACGTGCATTTACTGGTGAAAAGCTGTCTCTCATTACGTGCATTTACTGGTGAAAAGCTGTCTCTCATTACGTGCATTTACTGGTGAAAAGCTGTCTCTCATTACGTGCATTTACTGGTGAAAAGCTGTCTGTCATTACGTGCATTTACTGGTGAAAGGCTGTCTCTAATGTGCATTTACTGGTAAAACGCTGTCTCTCATTATGTGCATTTACTTGCTTACTTGCGCGCCGCAAATTTCCTCGTACATGTTGCCCCCTACCCATTTGACTGCCCCCTAATATGTGCCAGTCTAGAACCGGCCCTGTACCCCTGCCTACATATACTGGGCACATATACCCCTGGCTACCTGTTCTGGGGACATCTATACCCCTGGCCATTTATTCTGGGGACACCTATAGACCTGGGGCTACCTATTTTTGGGGAACCACTGCTGTCAGATTAAATGTATTTTGGGGAACTGCTGCCAGATTATGTGTATGTTGGGGGAATCGCTGCTGCCAGATTCCATCTATTTTTTGGGAACCACTGCCATATTATCTGTATTTTGGAAGAACCTCTGCCAGATTACGTGGATTTTTGGTGAAATGCTGTAAGATTACATGTATTTTGGGGGAAGGGGGGGAAACACTATGGCAGAGCTCAAACTTCCCTGGCAGACCTTTCACAGCAATACTAAAATCAAGTATATTTGGCCCCACCCATGACCATGCCCACATTCTGTTGTGTGACCACGCCCATTTTTGGGAGGAGATTTTGTCAGTAAAAAAAAACTTTTGGCAGTAAATTTTTAGGTATTTGTCAGTAAAAAATAAAGTGAAAGGTTGGCAACACTGGTCTCCACCCTCCCCACGTGGAGACAGTGCTGACTGCAAGAGTAAGTTACCATCTTGAAACTCCTGTTCACATTTGTTTATAAGTTTATCTTGGTATGGAGTTTTTTTTGGCTCTTTCAGCCCCTTACACACTCCTAGGAGTTCTGATTCACCATAACCTTGCTGGGCAATCTGTAACATTTGTACATGTGATTCTATAGAGTGACCAGACGTCCCGGATTGCCCGGGACACGTCCCGGATTCGGGGTCCGCTGTCCCAGGCTTAATGAGGTCCCGGGAAACGTCCCGCTTTGAGCAGCGGGACGTCCCGGCCTCGGGACTCTGGCCACTCTCTCCTCAATGAACTGGCAGCGGCGTCTATAGACGCCGTGCCAGTTCATTGCCCGCAGCCCCGCTCCAGCCTCGTCTTCCGGTGTCTGTTTCCGACACCAGCAGGCGAGCAGGGCTACGGCAAGATGGCTGCCGGAGCCCTGTACTGGAGACCTATTTGTGTCACTAGTACAGGGCTTCGGGCGCCATCTTGCCGTAGCCCTGTCAGCGCGGGAGACCAGAGCAGGAGGAACAAGACGGTCCCGGGACGGAGCAGCGCGCCAGAGGCCGGACACTTCTGCCAGGTGAGTAAATGCTTTCTTTTCCAGGTGAAATGTTTGCCCGCATTGTTTCTTTTCCGGTGAAATGTTTGCCCGCATTGTTTCTTTTACAGGTGAAATGTTTGCCCGCATTGTTTCTTTTCCAGGTGAAATGTTTGCCCGCATTGTTTCTTTTCCGGTGAAATGTTTGCCCGCATTGTTTCTTTTCTGGTGAAATGTTTGGCCGCAGTGCGTTTCTTTTCTGGTGAAATGTTTGCCCGCAGTGCGTTTCTTTTCTGGCGAAATGTTTACCCGCATTGCGTTTCTTTTCTGGCGAAATGTTTGCCCGCAGTGCGTTTCTTTTCTGGCGAAATGTTTGGCCGCAGTGCGTTTCTTTTCTGGTGAAATGTTTGGCCGCAGTGCGTTTCTTTTCTGGTGAAATGTTTGGCCGCAGTGCGTTTCTTTTCTGGTGAAATGTTTGCCCGCAGTGCGTTTCTTTTCTGGTGAAATGTTTGCCCGCATTGCGTTTCTTTTCTGGTGAAATGTTTGCCCGCATTGCGTTTATTTTGTACTGACATGTTTGCCCGCATTGCATTTATTTTATACTGACATGTTGCCTATTGCGTTTATTTTCTGGTGTCCGGGGTAACTGTTACTGCATTTATTATTTAATGGTCATAGATGGCTATGTTTGCTGCTTTGTGGTTACGGTATACTATTAGCATCACACAGTTTCTGCACACCCATGATACAAAGTCTCATTTGTCCACATCATGGCGTAAACACTGCTTTCTTATGCCTCGCTGTTACATCATTACGTTAGCTCTGCCCATACAATGTCATGGCCACGCCCATTTTTTCGGCGCGGCGCGCTGCGCGCGCCGCAGCCCCCCTCCCCCAGTCTTCGCCGCTGCACGCTCCTCACTCCTTCCCACTTTTCGCCGCGGCGCGCTGCGCGCGCCGCCCCCCCCCCCCCCACGCCCCCCTCCCCGTCCCAGGTTGGACCCACAAAAATATGGTCACTCTAGATTCTAGTATTGTGCAGATATTGACAATTGAATGGAGACCAAGTTATCCAGAGCAGAGAAAGCTGTAACTGATCTCCTTGCTGACTGTTTACAGCTCTGAACCAAGCTGATAATAACCAGAGTTATGCTACAAGAAATTTGTCAGGACAGGGAGACAGTGAGGAATATTGCCTGTGTGTGAGATATGCATGTAGTATGTCTTAGTATTTAGTGTGCTCTAGTCTAGACAGTATGTACAGATGGCTGTGTTGGTTTTGGATCTGAGAGCTCATGCACACGTATAATGCACATATGAATGCATTGTTCCTCAGGTGTTTTGTCACTGTCCCAGCTCCTCAGCCCAGAAACACAAGACATTAGCATGTCATCTGTAAAAATGCATCCTGTCATGTGGTTTATATGAAAGCTTAATATGCCCATGCACATCACAGAGCATGTGAAGTACATGAAAGTTAGCTGGTGTGTGTGTGCAATACACACACACACACTCTATTTCCAGTGCATGGACACGCCCATTTTATACCATGGTCATCAGCTACACTGGAAGTTGGTCTGACACCTGCATAGCACCCTCAATAAAAAAAACCTGGAGCCGTCCCTGGTGTAAACACTTTGTAGGTGATTGCAGCTGTGTTTTCCAGCGATTACGCTAACTCATATACTATGTATATGAGTGCAAACACTCACAAAATGCTGCATGTCCTGCGATTAGGAAGCAAGGAAGACGCACACAAGTCTGGGAACCATGAAGAATACAGGAAGGCAAGGAACATCCTTGACAGGGAATTGAGAATCGCAAAAAAAGGCTACGCAGACAAGCTGGAGCAGGACCTCTCTTCGAACGACGCACAAGCCGTCTGGCGCGGGCTCAAAGCAGCCACCAACTACAAGCCCCCCACCCAAAACGCAGTTCCCAGCGCCGAACTGGCGGATAAACTCAGCGGCTTCTACTGCAGGTTCGAGGAACAGGAGGCTCCAGCGGGGCCCCCAAAACTACAGGTCCCCTTCACTCCACCCCATGCCTCAGCACCACCATGCCAAAACTCGACCCCCCTGGCTGTAAGTGAGACAGATGTGGCGCGCCACCTGTCTAAACTAAATGCCAGAAAAGCCTCAGGTCCGGATGGGGTGTCGCCGGCCTGCCTGAAAGCATGCGCACAGCAGCTTGCTCCCATCCTTTCCTCCATCCTCAACAAGTCTCTTCAGAGTGGCAAAGTGCCAACATGCCTCAAGAGGTCCACCATCATTCCTGTCCCCAAAAAACAGGGTGCCTCAGACCACAACAACTTCAGGCCTGTTGCACTCACATCGGTCATAATGAAAACTTTTGAGAAAGCAGTCCTGCCCCTCCTCAAACACAAAACTGAAGCCCAGCTAGACCCGTATCAATTTGCTTACAGGGCAAATAGGTCAACCGACGATGCCATTAACATCTGTCTGGAACTTGTCAATAACCACCTTGACAAACCAAATTCATATGCCAGGGTCCTGCTCCTCGACTTCAGCTCGGCGTTTAATACCATTAGCCCCCATATAATACAAGAGAATCTGGCTGAGCTCGGGGTCCACCCCACCCTTCAACTGTGGATCAAAGACTTCCTGACTAACAGATCACAGGTTGTCAAGCTGGGCTCCACCTCCTCACAACCAAGGATCACCAACACAGGGGCCCCACAAGGCTGCGTCTTGTCACCATACCTGTTCTCCCTGTACACGAACAACTGCAGATCCTCAGCGAATTCTGTCAAGGTAATAAAATTTGCAGATGACACCACCATAGTCGGCCTGATCTCCAACAATGACGAACAGGAATACCGCCAGCAGGTTGACAGGATCTGCCACTGGTGCAGGGAGAACAAGCTGGTCCTCAACAATGCAAAAACCGTTGAGACTATCATTGACTTTAGGAAGCACGCCCCCACCCCGCCACCACTGCACACTAGAGGGATGGTGGTGGAAAGAGTGCCCGGTGTACGCCTCCTGGGCACCACCATCTCCAATACCCTGAAGTGGAAGGAAAACACTGTCTCCACCCAGAGGAAGGCCCAGCAAAGGCTTTACTTCCTCCGCCAACTGAGGAAGTTCGGCATGTCCCCAAAACTCCTGAGGAGCTTCTATACCACAACCATTGAATCTGTCCTCTGCTCCTCCATCCTTGTCTGGTATGCTGGCTCCACCGATAGCGACAGACGCAAACTACAGAGGGTCATCAGGTCAGCGGAAAGGATCATTGGTAACCAACTCCCTGCCCTGGACTCCCTCTATAAGGCCAGACTACGCTCCAGAGCACTGAAGATTGCAAACGATCCCTCCCACCCTGGCCACCAGTTTTTCAGTCAGCTCCCTGTGGGGCGGAGGTATCGGAGGTTTCGGTCCATCGCGACAAAGACCACGAGACACAAAAACAGCTTCTTCCCCCTCAGCGGTAAATTTCCTGAACGCGATAAACTCTGCTCATGCCCTCCCCTGTTAGGCTGCCCCTGCTCCTCCACGCTGACTTTAGGCATGTAACTCACCTGGTCAGGGAAAACTACGGCCTACGGTTATGTTTATGTGATGAAGTGATGGGAATGGTGGTTTATGGTTATGTTTATGTGGCTTATGGTTATGTCTATGCGATGAAATATTGTCTACTATGTTCTATGTCCTGATGTATCTTATGTTTCTATGCATACGCCCTGTATCTGTTGTGCCAAGCCCAATTCCGGGCACGACCCAGTCGTGCTTGGCGAAATAAAAGCGATTCTGATTCTGATTTCCAAAATCGCAATCTCTCTAGTGGGCTCAACACCATAGCCTGGCATTAGCAAAGCTTTTTTTTACAAATCTCAAAACTCTAAAATCGTTCCAAAAAGCATTCCAGCATGCTCAAGACCTTACAGATGAAAGATGAAAAGCGGGCACAAGAGCACCCGTGTGTTCAGGCATTTAACCACTTGAGGACCACAGTGCTAAACCCCCCTAAAGACCAGGCTATTTTTTTCAATTATCGCAAGTACCTTCTGGGCCCCCCTGCAGCTGCATCCCTTGCAGGGTCTATTGTTACGCCTCTGCTTGGCATGCTGAGGTGGAGGCAACAGCACAGGGGAGATGGTAGACAGGGCGAAAAGTTCAGGCCATCTCTACCAGCTAACAGAAAATCATTGTTCCGCCATATTTGTCCAACACCCATATAAAAATAATGTGTAGCATACCTAGCCTTATTCATGCTTGTTGCTGTGAGCTGCGATTTTCAGTTTGACCACAAGATGGTAGCAACGTCTCACGTCAAGTTTTTGAGACAACTGAGCTTTAGTAAGATGGAGAGATCAGTACAGCTGCCTCCTGTCCCTTCTGTCTGTGATTTCCAGGGGTGCTCAGCTCACCACTTCTGGGGGCTTCTCATAGTTACAGATGTTTTAAGCTGGCCAATATATCACACGATCTATGATCAGATCGACCATTAGTTACACACACCCTCCAGCTAAATCTGATCAGAGAGAAATCTATTGGCTACCCACACTCTGCCCAGCGATTTCCAAAAGATTTCAGCATGTCAGACTGCCCAGGGCAGCAGTTCCCAACCTTTTTGACGTTGTGACACATCACCCCAAATGCTCCGATCTCCGTGACACGCCACATATGTATAATAGAAAAATTACTATTAATAACCACAAATGGATGGAAAGACTGCATTATGCTGAATATATTTCAAAATGAAGGCTAGAACCGGTCAGAAATATTAATAAAAAATATTAATAAAACTAAAATCAGTGGGCCAGTTAGGCCATTTGGAATGATAGCACAGAACCAACAATTTGCACCATGAGTTATATCCACAGTGCCCCCCCCCCCCCCCCCCACATAAAAAATGCCCTTAGACTCAGTGTAGGTAGGTAGCCACTAGCCAGGTATAGGTGCCCCCAGTATAGGATCTTTTGTATAGGTGCCCTCAATATAGGTAGCCAGGCGTAGGTTCCTCTAGTATAGGAAGTCAGTTGAAGGTCTCCCTCCATAGGTAGCCAGGTGTAGGTGCCTCCAGTATAGGTAGCCAGGTGTTGGTGCTCTCAGTATAGGTAGCCAGCTATAGGTGCCCCCAGTATAGGAAATCAGGTGTAGGTACCCTCAGTAAAGGTAATCAGCTATAGGTGCCTCAGTATAGGAAATCAGGTGTAGGTGCCCTCAGTATAGGTAGCCAGCTATAGGCGCCCCCAGTATAGGAAATCAGGTGTAGGTGCCCTCAGTATAGGTAATCAGCTATAGGCACCCCCAGTATAGGAAATCAGGTGTAGGTGCCCTCAGTATAGGTAATCAGCTATAGGCGCCCCCAGTATAGGAAATCAGGTGTAGGTGCCCTCAGTATAGGTAATTAGCTATAGGCACCCCCAGTATAGGAAATCAGGTGTAGGTACCCTCAGTATAGGTAACCAGCTATAGGTGCCTCAGTATAGGAAATCAGGTGTAGGTGCCCTCAGTATAGGTAATCAGCTATAGGTGCCTCAGTATAGGAAATCAGGTGTAGGTACCCTCAGTATAGGTAATCAGCTATAGGCGCCCCCAGTATAGGAAATCAGGTGTAGGTGCCCTCAGTATAGGTAATCAGCTATAGGCGCCCCCAGTATAGGAAATCAGGTGTAGGTGCCCTCAGTATAGGTAATCAGCTATAGGCGCCCCCAGTATAGGAAATCAGGTGTAGGTGCCCTCAGTATAGGTAGCCAGCTATAGGTGCCCCCAGTATAGGAAATCAGGTGTAGGTGCTTTCAGTATAGGTAGCCAGTTATAGGTGCCCCCAGTATAGGAAGTCAGGTGTAGGTGCCCTCAGTATAGGTAGCCAGCTATAGGTGCCCCAGTATAGGAAATCAGGTGTAGGTACCCTCAGTATAGGTAATCAGCTATAGGTGCCACCAGTATAGGAAATCAGGTGTAGGTGCCCTCAGTATAGGTAGCAAGCTATAGGTGCCCCCAGTATAGGAAATCAGGTGTAGGTACCCTCAGTATAGGTAATCAGCTATAGGCGCCCCCAGTATAGGAAATCAGGTGTAGGTACCCTCAGTATAGGTAGCCAGCTATAGGCGCCCCCAGTAGAGGAAATCAGGTGTAGGTGCTCTCAGTATAGGTAGCCAGCTATAGGTGCCCCTAGTATAGGAAATCAGATGTAGGTGCCCTCAGTATAGGTAGCCAGCTATAGGCGCCCCCAGTATAGGAAATCAGGTGTAGGTGCTCTCAGTATAGGTAGCCAGCTATAGGTGCCCCTAGTATAGGAAATCAGGTGTAGGTGCCCTCAGTATAGGAAATCAGGTGTAGGTGCCCTCAGTATAGGAAATCAGGTGTAGGTGCCCTCAGTATAGGAAATCAGGTGTAGGTGCCCTCAGTATAGGTAGCCAGCTATAGGCGCCCCCAGTATAGGAAATCAGGTGTAGGTGCCCTCAGTATAGGAAATCAGGTGTAGGTGCCCTCAGTATAGGAAATCAGGTGTAGGTGCCCTCAGTATAGGAAATCAGGCGTAGGTGCCCTCAGTATAGGTAGCCAGCTATAGGCGCCCCCAGTATAGGAAATCAGGTGTAGGTGCCCTCAGTATAGGTAATCAGCTATAGGTGCCCCCTCGGAAGCCGGCGCCCTGAGCGACCGCTCCGGTCGCTCAGGTAAAAGGCCGGCTATGCCCACATGTAAAGTGCCCATGCTTGTTTGTTGTCTTCTCTGCAGGCATGACGTCCTAGCCTAGGCGCCTGCACTGGACACTTGAAAACAAAGGAACTGCTATACAAATGTACATACAGGGCCGGCGCTACCATAGAGGCAAAGGGGGCAATTACCCCAGGGCCCCTGAGCACTGCAAGGCCCCCCAGGTCTCCCCCTGACTTGTGCCCTCTGAGATGCCTGCACTGGTTTGCCATGAATAGCAAGTCCCCTATAACGGCACGCTGCTTTATTCATTCTCCCTTCCCTCATCCCCACTGTCTGCCTTTCCTCCACGACCAGTTATTATGCAATGACAAGCAGCTCCCTTCCCTCATCCCCACTGTCTGCCTTTCCTCCACGGCCAGTTATTATGCAATGACAAGCAGCTCCCTTCCCTCATCCCCACTGTCTGCCTTTCCTCCACGACCAGTTATTATGCAATGACAAGCAGCTCCCTTTCCTCATCCCCGCTGTCTGCCTTTCCTCCATGACCAGTTATTATGCAATGACAAGCAGCTCCCTTTCCTCATCCCCGCTGTCTGCCTTTCCTCCACGGCCAGTTATTATGCAATGACAAGCAGCTCCCTTCCCTCATCCCCACTGTCTGCCTTTCCTCCATGACCAGTTATTATGCAATGACAAGCAGCTCCCGTTCCTCATCCCCACTGTCTGCCTTTCCTCCACGACCAGTTATTATGCAATGACAAGCAGCACCCGTTCCTCATCCCCACTGTCTGCCTTTCCTCCATGACCAGTTATTATGCAATGACAAGCAGCTCCCGTTCCTCATCCCCACTGTCTGACTTTCCTCCACGACCAGTTATTATGCAATGACAAGCAGCACCCGTTCCTCATCCCCACTGTCTGCCTTTCCTCCATGACCAGTTATTATGCAATGACAAGCAGCTCCCTTTCCTCATCACCACTGTCTGCCTTTCCTCCATGACCAGTTATTATGCAATGACAAGCAGCACCCGTTCCTCATCCCCAATGTCTGCATTTCCTCCACGACCAGTTATTATGCAATGACAAGCAGCTCCCATTCCTCATCCCCCCTGTCTGCCTTTCCTCCACGACCAGTTATTATGCAATGACAAGCAGCTCCCTTTCCTCATCCCCACTGTCTGCCTTTCCTCCACGACCAGTTATTATGCAATGACAAGCAGCTCCCTTTCCTCATCCCCACTGTCTGCCTTTCCTCCACGGCCAGTTATTATGCAATGACAAGCAGCTCCCTTTCCTCATCCCCGCTGTCTGCCTTTCCTCCACGGCCAGTTATTATGCAATGACAAGCAGCTCCCTTTCCTCATCCCCACTGTCTGCCTTTCCTCCACGACCAGTTATTATGCAATGACAAGCAGCTCCCGTTCCTCATCCCCACTGTCTGCCTTTCCTCCACGGCCAGTTATTATGCAATGACAAGCAGCTCCCTTTCCTCATCCCCACTGTCTGCCTTTCCTCCACGACCAGTTATTATGCAATGACAAGCAGCTCCCGTTCCTCATCCCCACTGTCTGCCTTTCCTCCACGACCAGTTATTATGCAATGACAAGCAGCGCCCTTTCCTCATCCCCACTGTCTGCCTTTCCTCCACGGCCAGTTATTATGCAATGACAAGCAGCTCCTGTTCCTCATCCCCACTGTCTGCCTTTCCTCCATGACTAGTTATTATGCAATGACAAGCAGCTCCCTTTCCTCATCCCCACTGTCTGCCGTTCCTCCACGACCAGTTATTATGCAATGACAAGCAGCTCCCTTCCCTCATCCGCACTGTCTGCCTTTCCTCCATGACCAGTTATTATGCAATGACAAGCAGCTCCCGTTCCTCATCCCCACTGTCTGCCTTTCCTCCACGCAGGGCCGGGACGAGGCAGAGGCTGGAGAGGCTCCAGCCTCAGGGCGCAGTGTAGGAGGGGGCGCACAATTCATTCAGTTGTCATTCCCAATTGTGTTTGAAGCAGAAAGAAATAGGAAAAGGGGATACATGACAGTGACTGCAAGTCAGATAACTAGAGATTAAGGTGTTAGGGAGGTTGGGGGCCCTGGGGCGCCTCTTAGTCTAGTAGCAATCAGTGTGTGACGGCTGGGGTGGGCGGTATGGAGGGCGCACTTTGGTGTCTCAGCCTTGGGTGCTGAAGGACCTTGTCCCTGCTCTGCCTCCACGACCAGTTATTATGCAATGACAAGCAGCACCCGTTCCTCATCCCCACTGTCTGCCTTTCCTCCATGACCAGTTATTATGCAATGACAAGCAGCTCCCGTTCCTCATCCCCACTGTCTGACTTTCCTCCACGACCAGTTATTATGCAATGACAAGCAGCACCCGTTCCTCATCCCCACTGTCTGCCTTTCCTCCATGACCAGTTATTATGCAATGACAAGCAGCTCCCTTTCCTCATCACCACTGTCTGCCTTTCCTCCATGACCAGTTATTATGCAATGACAAGCAGCACCCGTTCCTCATCCCCAATGTCTGCATTTCCTCCACGACCAGTTATTATGCAATGACAAGCAGCTCCCATTCCTCATCCCCCCTGTCTGCCTTTCCTCCACGACCAGTTATTATGCAATGACAAGCAGCTCCCTTTCCTCATCCCCACTGTCTGCCTTTCCTCCACGACCAGTTATTATGCAATGACAAGCAGCTCCCTTTCCTCATCCCCACTGTCTGCCTTTCCTCCACGGCCAGTTATTATGCAATGACAAGCAGCTCCCTTTCCTCATCCCCGCTGTCTGCCTTTCCTCCACGGCCAGTTATTATGCAATGACAAGCAGCTCCCTTTCCTCATCCCCACTGTCTGCCTTTCCTCCACGACCAGTTATTATGCAATGACAAGCAGCTCCCGTTCCTCATCCCCACTGTCTGCCTTTCCTCCACGGCCAGTTATTATGCAATGACAAGCAGCTCCCTTTCCTCATCCCCACTGTCTGCCTTTCCTCCACGACCAGTTATTATGCAATGACAAGCAGCTCCCGTTCCTCATCCCCACTGTCTGCCTTTCCTCCACGACCAGTTATTATGCAATGACAAGCAGCGCCCTTTCCTCATCCCCACTGTCTGCCTTTCCTCCACGGCCAGTTATTATGCAATGACAAGCAGCTCCTGTTCCTCATCCCCACTGTCTGCCTTTCCTCCATGACTAGTTATTATGCAATGACAAGCAGCTCCCTTTCCTCATCCCCACTGTCTGCCTTTCCTCCACGACCAGTTATTATGCAATGACAAGCAGCTCCCTTTCCTCATCCCCACTGTCTGCCTTTCCTCCACGGCCAGTTATTATGCAATGACAAGCAGCTCCTGTTCCTCATCCCCACTGTCTGCCTTTCCTCCATGACTAGTTATTATGCAATGACAAGCAGCTCCCGTTCCTCATCCCCACTGTCTGCCTTTCCTCCACGGCCAGTTATTATGCAATGACAAGCAGCTCCCTTCCCTCATCCCCACTGTCTGCCTTTCCTCCACGACCAGTTATTATGCAATGACAAGCAGCTCCCTTTCCTCATCCCCACTGTCTTCCTTTCCTCCACGACCAGTTATTATGCAATGACAAGCAGCACCTGTTCCTCATCCCCACTGTCTGCCTTTCCTCCATGACTAGTTATTATGCAATGACAAGCAGCTCCCTTTCCTCATCCCCACTGTCTGCCTTTCCTCCACGGCCAGTTATTATGCAATGACAAGCAGCGCCCTTTCCTCATCCCCACTGTCTGCCTTTCCTCCACGGCCAGTTATTATGCAATGACAAGCAGCACCCGTTCCTCATCCCCACTGTCTGCCTTTCCTCCATGACTAGTTATTATGCAATGACAAGCAGCTCCCTTTCCTCATCCCCACTGTCTGCCTTTCCTCCATGACCAGTTATTATGCAATGACAAGCAGCTCCCTTTCCTCATCCCCGCTGTCTGCCTTTCCTCCATGACCAGTTATTATGCAATGACAAGCAGCTCTCTTTCCTCATCCTCACTGTCTGCCTTTCCTCCACGACCAGTTATTATGCAATGACAAGCAGCTCCCGTTCCTCATCCCCACTGTCTGCCTTTCCTCCACGACCGGTTATTATGCAATGACAAGCAGCTCCCTTTCCTCATCCTCACTGTCTGCCTTTCCTCCACGACCAGTTATTATGCAATGACAAGCAGCTCCCGTTCCTCATCCCCCCTGTCTGCCTTTCCTCCACGACCAGTTATTATGCAATGACAAGCAGCTCCCGTTCCTCATCCCCACTGTCTGCCTTTCCTCCACGACCGGTTATTATGCAATGACAAGCAGCTCCCTTTCCTCATCCCCACTGTCTGCCTTTCCTCCACGACCAGTTATTATGCAATGACAAGCAGCTCCCTTTCCTCATCCTCACTGTCTGCCTTTCCTCCACGACCAGTTATTATGCATTGACAAGCAGCTCTCTTTCCTCATCCCCACTGTCTGCCTTTTCTCTACGGCCAGTTATTATGCAATGACAAGCAGCTCCCTTTCCTCATCCCCACTGTCTGCCTTTCCTCCACGACCAGTTATTATGCAATGACAAGCAGCTCCCTTTCCTCATCCCCACTGTCTGCCTTTCCTCCACGACCAGTTATTATGCATTGACAAGCAGCTCCCTTTCCTCATCCTCACTGTCTGCCTTTCCTCCATGACCAGTTATTATGCAATGACAAGCAGCTCCCTTTCCTCATCCCCACTGTCTGCCTTTCCTCCACGGCCAGTTATTATGCAATGACAAGCAGCTCCCGTTCCTCATCCCCACTGTCTGCCTTTCCTCCACGACCAGTTATTATGCAATGACAAGCAGCTCCCTTTCCTCATCCCCAATGTCTGCCTTTCCTCCACGGCCAGTTATTATGCAATGACAAGCAGCTCCCTTTCCTCATCCCCAATGTCTGCCTTTCCTCCACGACCAGTTATTATGCAATGACAAGCAGCTCCCGTTCCTCATCCTCACTGTCTGCCTTTCCTCCACGACCAGTTATTATGCAATGACAAGCAGCTCCCTTTCCTCATCCCCACTGTCTGCCTTTCCTCCACGACCAGTTATTATGCAATGACAAGCAGCTCCCGTTCCTCATCCCCACTGTCTGCCTTTCCTCCACGACCAGTTATTATGCAATGACAAGCAGCTCCCTTTCCTCATCCCCACTGTCTGCCTTTCCTCCATGACCAGTTATTATGCAATGACAAGCAGCTCCCTTTCCTCATCCCCACTGTCTGCCTTTCCTCCACGACCAGTTATTATGCAATGACAAGCAGCTCCCTTCCCTCATCCCCACTGTCTGCCTTTCCTCCACGGCCAGTTATTATGCAATGACAAGCAGCTCCCTTCCCTCATCCCCACTGTCTGCCTTTCCTCCACGGCCAGTTATTATGCAATGACAAACAGCTCCCGTTCTTCATCCTCACTGTCTGCCTTTCCTCCATGACCAGTTATTATGCAATGACAAGCAGCTCCCTTTCCTCATCCCCACTGTCTGCCTTTCCTCCACGGCCAGTTATTATGCAATGACAAGCAGCTCCCTTTCCTCATCCCCACTGTCTGCCTTTCCTCCACGACCAGTTATTATGCAATGACAAGCAGCTCCCTTCCCTCATCCCCACTGTCTGCCTTTCCTCCACGGCCAGTTATTATGCAATGACAAGCAGCTCCCCTTCCTCATCCCCACTGTCTGCCTTTCCTCCACGACCAGTTATTATGCAATGACAAGCAGCTCCCTTCCCTCATCCCCACTGTCTGCCTTTCCTCCACGGCCAGTTATTATGCAATGACAAGCAGCTCCCTTCCCTCATCCCCACTGTCTGCCTTTCCTCCACGGCCAGTTATTATGCAATGACAAGCAGCTCCCTTCCCTCATCCCCACTGTCTGCCTTTCCTCCATGGCCAGTTATTATGCAATGACAAGCAGCTCCCTTCCCTCATCCCCACTGTCTGCCTTTCCTCCACGACCAGTTATTATGCAATGACAAGCAGCTCCCTTTCCTCATCCCCACTGTCTGCCTTTCCTCCACGACCAGTTATTATGCAATGACAAGCAGCTCCCTTCCCTCATCCCCACTGTCTGCCTTTCCTCCACGGCCAGTTATTATGCAATGACAAACAGCTCCCGTTCTTCATCCTCACTGTCTGCCTTTCCTCCATGACCAGTTATTATGCAATGACAAGCAGCTCCCTTTCCTCATCCCCACTGTCTGCCTTTCCTCCACGGCCAGTTATTATGCAATGACAAGCAGCTCCCGTTCCTCATCCCCACTGTCTGCCTTTCCTCCACGACCAGTTATTATGCAATGACAAGCAGCTCCCTTTCCTCATCCCCACTGTCTGCCTTTCCTCCACGACCAGTTATTATGCAATGACAAACAGCTCCCGTTCTTCATCCTCACTGTCTGCCTTTCCTCCATGACCAGTTATTATGCAATGACAAGCAGCTCCCTTTCCTCATCCCCACTGTCTGCCTTTCCTCCATGGCCAGTTATTATGCAATGACAAGCAGCTCCCGTTCCTCATCCCCACTGTCTGCCTTTCCTCCACGACCAGTTATTATGCAATGACAAGCAGCTCCCTTTCCTCATCCCCACTGTCTGCCTTTCCTCCACGACCAGTTATTATGCAATGACAAGCAGCTCCCTTTCCTCATCCCCACTGTCTGCCTTTCCTCCACGACCAGTTATTATGCAATGACAAGCAGCTCCCTTTCCTCATCCCCACTGTCTGCCTTTCCTCCATGACCAGTTATTATGCAATGACAAGCAGCTCCCTTTCCTCATCCCCACTGTCTGCCTTTCCTCCACGACCAGTTTTTATGCAATGACAAGCAGCTCCCTTTCCTCATCACCACTGTCTGCCTTTCCTCCACGACCAGTTATTATGCAATGACAAGCAGCTCCCTTTCCTCATCCCCACTGTCTGCCTTTCCTCCACGGCCAGTTATTATGCAATGACAAGCAGCTCCCTTCCCTCATCCCCACTGTCTGCCTTTCCTCCACGACCAGTTATTATGCAATGACAAGCAGCTCCCTTCCCTCATCCCCACTGTCTGCCTTTCCTCCATGACCAGTTATTATGCAATGACAAGCAGCTCCCTTTCCTCATCCCCACTGTCTGCCTTTCCTCCACAACCAGTTATTATGCAATGACAAGCAGCTCCCTTTCCTCATCCCCACTGTCTGCCTTTCCTCCACGGCCAGTTATTATGCAATGACAAGCAGCTCCCTTTTCTCATCCCCACTGTCTGCCTTTCCTCCACGGCCAGTTATTATGCAATGACAAGCAGCTCCCTTTCCTCATCACCACTGTCTGCCTTTCCTCCACGGCCAGTTATTATGCAATGACAAGCAGCTCCCTTCCCTCATCCTCACTGTCTGCCTTTCCTCCACGACCAGTTATTATGCAATGACAAGCAGCTCCCTTTCCTCATCCCCACTGTCTGCCTTTGCTCCACGACCAGTTATTATGCAATGACAAGCAGCTCCCTTTCCTCATCCCCACTGTCTGCCTTTTCTCCACGACCAGTTATTATGCAATGACAAGCAGCTCCCTTTCCTCATCCCCACTGTCTGCCTTTCCTCCACGACCAGTTATTATGCAATGACAAGCAGCTCCCTTTCCTCATCCTCACTGTCTGCCTTTCCTCCACGACCAGTTATTATGCAATGACAAGCAGCTCCCTTCCCTCATCCCCACTGTCTGCCTTTCCTCCACGACCAGTTATTATGCAATGACAAGCAGCTCCCTTTCCTCATCCCCACTGTCTGCCTTTCCTCCATGACCAGTTATTATGCAATGACAAGCAGCTCCCTTTCCTCATCCCCACTGTCTGCCTTTGCTCCACGACCAGTTATTATGCAATGACAAGCAGCTCCCTTCCCTCATCCTCACTGTCTGCCTTTCCTCCACGGCCAGTTATTATGCAATGACAAGCAGCTCCATTTCCTCATCCCCACTGTCTGCCTTTCCTCCACGACCAGTTATTATGCAATGACAAGCAGCTCCCTTTCCTCATCCCCACTGTCTGCCTTTGCTCCACGACCAGTTATTATGCAATGACAAGCAGCTCCCGTTCCTAATCCCCACTGTCTGCCTTTCCTCCACGACCAGTTATTATGCAATGACAAGCAGCTCCCGTTCCTCATCCTCACTGTCTGCCTTTCCTCCACGGCCAATTATTATGCAATGACAAGCAGCTCCCTTTCCTCATCCTCACTGTCTGCCTTTCATCCATGACCAGTTATTATGCAATGACAAGCAGCTCCCTTTCCTCATCCCCACTGTCTGCCTTTCCTCCATGACCAGTTATTATGCAATGACAAGCAGCTCCCGTTCCTCATCCTCACTGTCTGCCTTTCCTCCACGGCCAGTTATTATGCAATGACAAGCAGCTCCCTTTCCTCATCACCACTGTCTGCCTTTCCTCCACGACCAGTTATTATGCAATGACAAGCAGCTCCCGTTCCTCATCCCCACTGTCTGCCTTTCCTCCACGACCAGTTATTATGCAATGACAAGCAGCTCCCATTCCTCATCCCCACTGTCTGCCTTTCCTCCACGGCCAGTTATTATGCAATGACAAGCAGCTCCCTTCCCTCATCCCCACTGTCTGCCTTTCCTCCACGACCAGTTATTATGCAATGACAAGCAGCTCCCTTTCCTCATCCCCACTGTCTGCCTTTCCTCCACGGCCAGTTATTATGCAATGACAAGCAGCTCCCTTTCCTCATCCCCACTGTCTTCCTTTCCTCCACGGCCAGTTATTATGCAATGACAAGCAGCTCCCTTTCCTCATCCCCACTGTCTGCCTTTCCTCCACAACCAGTTATTATGCAATGACAAGCAGCTCCCTTTCCTCATCCCCACTGTCTGCCTTTCCTCCACGACCAGTTATTATGCAATGACAAGCAGCTCCCTTCCCTCATCCCCACTGTCTGCCTTTCCTCCACGGCCAGTTATTATGCAATGACAAGCAGCTCCCTTCCCTCATCCCCACTGTCTGCCTTTCCTCCACGGCCAGTTATTATGCAATGACAAGCAGCTCCCTTCCCTCATCCCCACTGTCTGCCTTTCCTCCACGGCCAGTTATTATGCAATGACAAGCAGCTCCCTTTCCTCATCCCCACTGTCTGCCTTTCCTCCACAACCAGTTATTATGCAATGACAAGCAGCTCCCTTTCCTCATCCCCACTGTCTGCCTTTCCTCCACGGCCAGTTATTATGCAATGACAAGCAGCTCCCTTCCCTCATCCCCACTGTCTGCCTTTCCTCCACGGCCAGTTATTATGCAATGACAAGCAGCTCCCGTTCCTCATCCCCACTGTCTGCCTTTCCTCCACGACCAGTTATTATGCAATGACAAGCAGCTCCCTTTCCTCATCCCCAATGTCTGCCTTTCCTCCACGGCCAGTTATTATGCAATGACAAGCAGCTCCCTTTCCTCATCCCCAATGTCTGCCTTTCCTCCACGACCAGTTATTATGCAATGACAAGCAGCTCCCGTTCCTCATCCTCACTGTCTGCCTTTCCTCCACGACCAGTTATTATGCAATGACAAGCAGCTCCCGTTCCTCATCCCCACTGTCTGCCTTTCCTCCACGACCAGTTATTATGCAATGACAAGCAGCTCCCATTCCTCATCCCCACTGTCTGCCTTTCCTCCACGGCCAGTTATTATGCAATGACAAGCAGCTCCCTTCCCTCATCCCCACTGTCTGCCTTTCCTCCACGACCAGTTATTATGCAATGACAAGCAGCTCCCTTTCCTCATCCCCACTGTCTGCCTTTCCTCCACGGCCAGTTATTATGCAATGACAAGCAGCTCCCTTTCCTCATCCCCACTGTCTTCCTTTCCTCCACGGCCAGTTATTATGCAATGACAAGCAGCTCCCTTTCCTCATCCCCACTGTCTGCCTTTCCTCCACAACCAGTTATTATGCAATGACAAGCAGCTCCCTTTCCTCATCCCCACTGTCTGCCTTTCCTCCACGACCAGTTATTATGCAATGACAAGCAGCTCCCTTCCCTCATCCCCACTGTCTGCCTTTCCTCCACGGCCAGTTATTATGCAATGACAAGCAGCTCCCTTCCCTCATCCCCACTGTCTGCCTTTCCTCCACGGCCAGTTATTATGCAATGACAAGCAGCTCCCTTCCCTCATCCCCACTGTCTGCCTTTCCTCCACGGCCAGTTATTATGCAATGACAAGCAGCTCCCTTTCCTCATCCCCACTGTCTGCCTTTCCTCCACAACCAGTTATTATGCAATGACAAGCAGCTCCCTTTCCTCATCCCCACTGTCTGCCTTTCCTCCACGGCCAGTTATTATGCAATGACAAGCAGCTCCCTTCCCTCATCCCCACTGTCTGCCTTTCCTCCACGGCCAGTTATTATGCAATGACAAGCAGCTCCCGTTCCTCATCCCCACTGTCTGCCTTTCCTCCACGACCAGTTATTATGCAATGACAAGCAGCTCCCTTTCCTCATCCCCAATGTCTGCCTTTCCTCCACGGCCAGTTATTATGCAATGACAAGCAGCTCCCTTTCCTCATCCCCAATGTCTGCCTTTCCTCCACGACCAGTTATTATGCAATGACAAGCAGCTCCCGTTCCTCATCCTCACTGTCTGCCTTTCCTCCACGACCAGTTATTATGCAATGACAAGCAGCTCCCTTTCCTCATCCCCACTGTCTGCCTTTCCTCCACGACCAGTTATTATGCAATGACAAGCAGCTCCCGTTCCTCATCCCCACTGTCTGCCTTTCCTCCATGACCAGTTATTATGCAATGACAAGCAGCTCCCTTTCCTCATCCCCACTGTCTGCCTTTCCTCCATGACCAGTTATTATGCAATGACAAGCAGCTCCCTTTCCTCATCCCCACTGTCTGCCTTTCCTCCACGACCAGTTATTATGCAATGACAAGCAGCTCCCTTCCCTCATCCCCACTGTCTGCCTTTCCTCCACGGCCAGTTATTATGCAATGACAAGCAGCTCCCTTCCCTCATCCCCACTGTCTGCCTTTCCTCCACGGCCAGTTATTATGCAATGACAAACAGCTCCCGTTCTTCATCCTCACTGTCTGCCTTTCCTCCATGACCAGTTATTATGCAATGACAAGCAGCTCCCTTTCCTCATCCCCACTGTCTGCCTTTCCTCCACGGCCAGTTATTATGCAATGACAAGCAGCTCCCTTTCCTCATCCCCACTGTCTGCCTTTCCTCCACGACCAGTTATTATGCAATGACAAGCAGCTCCCTTCCCTCATCCCCACTGTCTGCCTTTCCTCCACGGCCAGTTATTATGCAATGACAAGCAGCTCCCCTTCCTCATCCCCACTGTCTGCCTTTCCTCCACGACCAGTTATTATGCAATGACAAGCAGCTCCCTTCCCTCATCCCCACTGTCTGCCTTTCCTCCACGGCCAGTTATTATGCAATGACAAGCAGCTCCCTTCCCTCATCCCCACTGTCTGCCTTTCCTCCACGGCCAGTTATTATGCAATGACAAGCAGCTCCCTTCCCTCATCCCCACTGTCTGCCTTTCCTCCACGGCCAGTTATTATGCAATGACAAGCAGCTCCCTTCCCTCATCCCCACTGTCTGCCTTTCCTCCACGACCAGTTATTATGCAATGACAAGCAGCTCCCTTTCCTCATCCCCACTGTCTGCCTTTCCTCCACGACCAGTTATTATGCAATGACAAGCAGCTCCCTTCCCTCATCCCCACTGTCTGCCTTTCCTCCACGGCCAGTTATTATGCAATGACAAACAGCTCCCGTTCTTCATCCTCACTGTCTGCCTTTCCTCCATGACCAGTTATTATGCAATGACAAGCAGCTCCCTTTCCTCATCCCCACTGTCTGCCTTTCCTCCACGGCCAGTTATTATGCAATGACAAGCAGCTCCCGTTCCTCATCCCCACTGTCTGCCTTTCCTCCACGACCAGTTATTATGCAATGACAAGCAGCTCCCTTTCCTCATCCCCACTGTCTGCCTTTCCTCCACGACCAGTTATTATGCAATGACAAACAGCTCCCGTTCTTCATCCTCACTGTCTGCCTTTCCTCCATGACCAGTTATTATGCAATGACAAGCAGCTCCCTTTCCTCATCCCCACTGTCTGCCTTTCCTCCATGGCCAGTTATTATGCAATGACAAGCAGCTCCCGTTCCTCATCCCCACTGTCTGCCTTTCCTCCACGACCAGTTATTATGCAATGACAAGCAGCTCCCTTTCCTCATCCCCACTGTCTGCCTTTCCTCCACGACCAGTTATTATGCAATGACAAGCAGCTCCCTTTCCTCATCCCCACTGTCTGCCTTTCCTCCACGACCAGTTATTATGCAATGACAAGCAGCTCCCTTTCCTCATCCCCACTGTCTGCCTTTCCTCCATGACCAGTTATTATGCAATGACAAGCAGCTCCCTTTCCTCATCCCCACTTAGAGATGAGCGTAATGACCTAATTACGATTTTGCGAAATTTCGCGTAATTAGTGTAATTACGATTATGGCCGTAAGTACATAATCGTAATGAAGAAGGATTTCGCGAAATTTCGCGTAAGTGTAATTTTCGCGTAATTTTCGCATTACAGTCGTATCATGCCGTAATTTCGCATTAAACGCTACCGTAATTTCGCGTTAAACCGTAACGCTCCGTATAATATAAAAAAGCCGCCGACTTTAAGGGTTAATAGCAAAGCCCCCTTAAATGCTAAGAGCCTCAAATTTGGAGAATATATTAAGGAGATCAGGAGGAATAAGAGGAAATTTTTTTTTTTCAAAAAGACCTTATAGTTTTTGAGAAAATCGATGTTAAAGTTTCAAAGGAAAAATGTAAACATTTAAAAACCCGCCGACTTTAACGGTTAATAGCAAAGCCTGCTTAAAGTTTAGGAACACCAAATTCCCAGGGTATATTAAGGGGATCAGTGGGAATAAGAGGAAAAAATTTTTTTTCAAAAAGACCTTATAGTTTTTGAGAAAATCGATTTTTAAGTTTCAAGGGCGAAAATGTCTTTTAAATGCGGAAAATGTCAGTTTTTTTTGCACAGGTAACAATAGTGTATTATTTTCATAGATTCCCCCAAGTGGGAAGAGTTTTACTTACTTCGTTCTGAGTGTGGGAAATATAAAAAAAAAACGACGTGGGGTCCCCCCTCCCAGACCTCTTTAACTCCTTGTCCCCCATGCAGGCTGGGATAGCCAGAATGCGGAGCACCGGCCGCGTGGGGCTCCGCACCCTGACTATACCAGCCCGCATGGTCCATGGATTGGGGGGTCTCGGAAGGGGAGGGGCAGCCAAGCTTTCCCCTCCCCCTCCGAGCCCTTGTCCAATCCAAGGACAAGGGGCTCTTCTCCACCTCCGATGGGCGGTGGAGGTGGAGGCCGCGATTTCCTGGGGGGGGGTTCATGGTGGAATCTGGGAGTCCCCTTTAAAAAGGGGTCCCCCAGATGCCCACCCCCCTCCCAGGAGAAATGAGTATAGAGGTACTTGTAGTACCCCTTACCCATTTCCTTTAAGAGTTAAAAGTAAATAAACACACAAACACATAGAAAAAGTATTTTAATTGAACAAAAAACATAACCACGAAAAAAGTCCTTTAATATTCTTAATTAACCATTAATACTTACCTGTCCCTTTAAATAAATGATCCCACGCAATATCCTCGGAAATGTTCTATCAGTTACAATGTAACAAAGTTATTACAATATAACAACTTTGTTACATTGTAACTACGCCGCACCCGACGTCACTCACCGCCGCCGCCGCCACCACGTCTGCGCTGCAGGACCCGAGCTCTGAGCTATATAGCTCAGAGCTCTCAAAAGCATCTTTGTATTTGGGCTCCAAGGAGCCCCATTGATCCTTAGCAGACCAATGGGGTTCCTTCTGATTTGAAGGAACCCCATTGGTCTGCTAAGGACCAATGGGGCTCCTTGGAGCCCAAATACAAAGATGCTTCTCAGAGCTCTGAGCTATATAGCTCAGAGCTCTGTCGGGTCAGTGCAGGACGCTAAGTCCCCGCCGGCTCCGCTGCCCTCCCCGCCTCTCCCACATGTCACCCACATGTCACCCACATGTGGGTGACAGATGTGGGCGGGGTGGACAGCGGGAGCTGCGGGGACTTAGCGTCCTGCACGGACGCGTATGCGGCGGCTGAGCGGCGAGTGGCGTCGGGTGCGGCGTAGTTACAATGTAACAAAGTTGTTACATAATAACTTTGTTACATTGTAACTGATAGAACATTTCCGAGGATATTGCGTGGGATCATTTATTTAAAGGGACAGGTAAGTATTAATGGTTAATTAAGAATATTAAAGGACTTTTTTCGTGGTTATGTTTTTTGTTCAATTAAAATACTTTTTCTATGTGTTTGTGTGTTTATTTACTTTTAACTCTTAAAGGAAATGGGTAAGGGGTACTACAAGTACCTCTATACTCATTTCTCCTGGGAGGGGGGTGGGCATCTGGGGGACCCCTTTTTTAAGGGGACTCCCAGATTCCACCATGAACCCCCCCCCAGGAAATCGCGGCCTCCACCTCCACCGCCCATCGGAGGTGGAGAAGAGCCCCTTGTCCTTGGATTGGACAAGGGCTCGGAGGGGGAGGGGAAAGCTTGGCTGCCCCTCCCCTTCCGAGACCCCCCAATCCATGGACCATGCGGGCTGGTATAGTCAGGGTGCGGAGCCCCACGCGGCCGGTGCTCCGCATTCTGGCTATCCCAGCCTGCATGGGGGACAAGGAGTTAAAGAGGTCTGGGAGGGGGGACCCCACGTCGTTTTTTTTTTATATTTCCCACACTCAGAACGAAGTAAGTAAAACTCTTCCCACTTGGGGGAATCTATGAAAATAATACACTATTGTTACCTGTGCAAAGAAAACTGACATTTTCCGCATTTAAAAGACATTTTTGCCCTTGAAACTTAAAAATCGATTTTCTCAAAAACTATAAGGTGTTTTTGAAAAAAAATTTTTTCCTCTTATTCCCACTGATCCCCTTAATATACCCTAGGAATTTGGTGTTCCTAAACTTTAAGCAGGCTTTGCTATTAACCGTTAAAATCGGCGGGTTTTTAAATGTATACATTTTTACTTTGAAACTTTAACATCGATTTTCTCAAAAACTATAAGGTGTTTTTGAAAATTTTTTTTTTCCTCTTATTCCTCCTGATCTCCTTAATATATTCTCCAAATTTGAGGCTCTTAGCATTTAAGGGGGCTTTGCTATTAACCCTTAAAGTCGGCGGCTTTTTTATATTATACGGAGCGTTACGGTTTAACGCGAAATTACGGTAGCGTTTAATGCGAAATTACGGCATGAACGAAACGCGAAATTTCGCGTTGAAAATTACGCTTACGGTATTTTCAATTACGATTTTAATGGCAATTTCGCTACGCTAATTTCGCATCGTAATCGCAAATTTCGCATGCGTAATTATAGTAATGCGAAATTACGAAAATTTCAGCTCAACTCTATCCCCACTGTCTGCCTTTCCTCCACGACCAGTTTTTATGCAATGACAAGCAGCTCCCTTTCCTCATCACCACTGTCTGCCTTTCCTCCACGACCAGTTATTATGCAATGACAAGCAGCTCCCTTTCCTCATCCCCACTGTCTGCCTTTCCTCCACGGCCAGTTATTATGCAATGACAAGCAGCTCCCTTCCCTCATCCCCACTGTCTGCCTTTCCTCCACGACCAGTTATTATGCAATGACAAGCAGCTCCCTTCCCTCATCCCCACTGTCTGCCTTTCCTCCATGACCAGTTATTATGCAATGACAAGCAGCTCCCTTTCCTCATCCCCACTGTCTGCCTTTCCTCCACAACCAGTTATTATGCAATGACAAGCAGCTCCCTTTCCTCATCCCCACTGTCTGCCTTTCCTCCACGGCCAGTTATTATGCAATGACAAGCAGCTCCCTTTTCTCATCCCCACTGTCTGCCTTTCCTCCACGGCCAGTTATTATGCAATGACAAGCAGCTCCCTTTCCTCATCACCACTGTCTGCCTTTCCTCCACGGCCAGTTATTATGCAATGACAAGCAGCTCCCTTCCCTCATCCTCACTGTCTGCCTTTCCTCCACGACCAGTTATTATGCAATGACAAGCAGCTCCCTTTCCTCATCCCCACTGTCTGCCTTTGCTCCACGACCAGTTATTATGCAATGACAAGCAGCTCCCTTTCCTCATCCCCACTGTCTGCCTTTTCTCCACGACCAGTTATTATGCAATGACAAGCAGCTCCCTTTCCTCATCCCCACTGTCTGCCTTTCCTCCACGACCAGTTATTATGCAATGACAAGCAGCTCCCTTTCCTCATCCTCACTGTCTGCCTTTCCTCCACGACCAGTTATTATGCAATGACAAGCAGCTCCCTTCCCTCATCCCCACTGTCTGCCTTTCCTCCACGACCAGTTATTATGCAATGACAAGCAGCTCCCTTTCCTCATCCCCACTGTCTGCCTTTCCTCCATGACCAGTTATTATGCAATGACAAGCAGCTCCCTTTCCTCATCCCCACTGTCTGCCTTTGCTCCACGACCAGTTATTATGCAATGACAAGCAGCTCCCTTCCCTCATCCTCACTGTCTGCCTTTCCTCCACGGCCAGTTATTATGCAATGACAAGCAGCTCCATTTCCTCATCCCCACTGTCTGCCTTTCCTCCACGACCAGTTATTATGCAATGACAAGCAGCTCCCTTTCCTCATCCCCACTGTCTGCCTTTGCTCCACGACCAGTTATTATGCAATGACAAGCAGCTCCCGTTCCTAATCCCCACTGTCTGCCTTTCCTCCACGACCAGTTATTATGCAATGACAAGCAGCTCCCGTTCCTCATCCTCACTGTCTGCCTTTCCTCCACGGCCAATTATTATGCAATGACAAGCAGCTCCCTTTCCTCATCCTCACTGTCTGCCTTTCATCCATGACCAGTTATTATGCAATGACAAGCAGCTCCCTTTCCTCATCCCCACTGTCTGCCTTTCCTCCATGACCAGTTATTATGCAATGACAAGCAGCTCCCGTTCCTCATCCTCACTGTCTGCCTTTCCTCCACGGCCAGTTATTATGCAATGACAAGCAGCTCCCTTTCCTCATCACCACTGTCTGCCTTTCCTCCACGACCAGTTATTATTCAATGACAAGCAGCTCCCGTTCCTCATCCCCACTGTCTGCCTTTCCTCCACGACCAGTTATTATGCAATGACAAGCAGCTCCCATTCCTCATCCCCACTGTCTGCCTTTCCTCCACGGCCAGTTATTATGCAATGACAAGCAGCTCCCTTCCCTCATCCCCACTGTCTGCCTTTCCTCCACGACCAGTTATTATGCAATGACAAGCAGCTCCCTTTCCTCATCCCCACTGTCTGCCTTTCCTCCACGGCCAGTTATTATGCAATGACAAGCAGCTCCCTTTCCTCATCCCCACTGTCTTCCTTTCCTCCACGGCCAGTTATTATGCAATGACAAGCAGCTCCCTTTCCTCATCCCCACTGTCTGCCTTTCCTCCACAACCAGTTATTATGCAATGACAAGCAGCTCCCTTTCCTCATCCCCACTGTCTGCCTTTCCTCCACGACCAGTTATTATGCAATGACAAGCAGCTCCCTTCCCTCATCCCCACTGTCTGCCTTTCCTCCACGGCCAGTTATTATGCAATGACAAGCAGCTCCCTTCCCTCATCCCCACTGTCTGCCTTTCCTCCACGGCCAGTTATTATGCAATGACAAGCAGCTCCCTTCCCTCATCCCCACTGTCTGCCTTTCCTCCACGGCCAGTTATTATGCAATGACAAGCAGCTCCCTTTCCTCATCCCCACTGTCTGCCTTTCCTCCACAACCAGTTATTATGCAATGACAAGCAGCTCCCTTTCCTCATCCCCACTGTCTGCCTTTCCTCCACGGCCAGTTATTATGCAATGACAAGCAGCTCCCTTTCCTCATCCCCACTGTCTGCCTTTCCTCCACGGCCAGTTATTATGCAATGACAAGCAGCTCCCTTTCCTCATCCCCACTGTGTGCCTTTCCTCCACGGCCAGTTATTATGCAATGACAAGCAGCTCCCTTTCCTCATCCCCACTGTCTGCCTTTCCTCCATGACCAGTTATTATGCAATGACAAGCAGCTCCCTTTCCTCATCCCCACTGTCTGCCTTTCCTCCACGACCAGTTATTATGCAATGACAAGCAGCTCCTGTTCCTCATCCCCACTGTCTGCCTTTCCTCCACGACCAGTTATTATGCAATGACAAGCAGCTCCCTTTCCTCATCCCCACTGTCTGCCTTTTCTCCACGACCAGTTATTATGCAATGACAAGCAGCTCCCTTTCCTCATCCCCACTGTCTGCCTTTCCTCCACGGCCAGTTATTATGCAATGACAAGCAGCTCCCTTTCCTCATCACCACTGTCTGCCTTTCCTCCACGACCAGTTATTATGCAATGACAAGCAGCTCCCGTTCCTCATCCCCACTGTCTGCCTTTCCTCCACGACCAGTTATTATGCAATGACAAGCAGCTCCCTTTCCTCATCACCACTGTCTGCCTTTCCTCCACGACCAGTTATTATGCAATGACAAGCAGCTCCCGTTCCTCATCCCCACTGTCTGCCTTTCCTCCACGACCAGTTATTATGCAATGACAAGCAGCTCCCATTCCTCATCCCCACTGTCTGCCTTTCCTCCACGGCCAGTTATTATGCAATGACAAGCAGCTCCCTTCCCTCATCCCCACTGTCTGCCTTTCCTCCACGACCAGTTATTATGCAATGACAAGCAGCTCCCTTTCCTCATCCCCACTGTCTGCCTTTCCTCCACGGCCAGTTATTATGCAATGACAAGCAGCTCCCTTTCCTCATCCCCACTGTCTTCCTTTCCTCCACGGCCAGTTATTATGCAATGACAAGCAGCTCCCTTTCCTCATCCCCACTGTCTGCCTTTCCTCCACAACCAGTTATTATGCAATGACAAGCAGCTCCCTTTCCTCATCCCCACTGTCTGCCTTTCCTCCACGACCAGTTATTATGCAATGACAAGCAGCTCCCTTCCCTCATCCCCACTGTCTGCCTTTCCTCCACGGCCAGTTATTATGCAATGACAAGCAGCTCCCTTCCCTCATCCCCACTGTCTGCCTTTCCTCCACGGCCAGTTATTATGCAATGACAAGCAGCTCCCTTCCCTCATCCCCACTGTCTGCCTTTCCTCCACGGCCAGTTATTATGCAATGACAAGCAGCTCCCTTTCCTCATCCCCACTGTCTGCCTTTCCTCCACAACCAGTTATTATGCAATGACAAGCAGCTCCCTTTCCTCATCCCCACTGTCTGCCTTTCCTCCACGGCCAGTTATTATGCAATGACAAGCAGCTCCCTTTCCTCATCCCCACTGTCTGCCTTTCCTCCACGGCCAGTTATTATGCAATGACAAGCAGCTCCCTTTCCTCATCCCCACTGTGTGCCTTTCCTCCACGGCCAGTTATTATGCAATGACAAGCAGCTCCCTTTCCTCATCCCCACTGTCTGCCTTTCCTCCATGACCAGTTATTATGCAATGACAAGCAGCTCCCTTTCCTCATCCCCACTGTCTGCCTTTCCTCCACGACCAGTTATTATGCAATGACAAGCAGCTCCTTTTCCTCATCCCCACTGTCTGCCTTTCCTCCACGACCAGTTATTATGCAATGACAAGCAGCTCCCTTTCCTCATCCCCACTGTCTGCCTTTTCTCCACGACCAGTTATTATGCAATGACAAGCAGCTCCCTTTCCTCATCCCCACTGTCTGCCTTTCCTCCACGGCCAGTTATTATGCAATGACAAGCAGCTCCCTTTCCTCATCCCCACTGTCTGCCTTTCCTCCACGGCCAGTTATTATGCAATGACAAGCAGCTCCCTTTCCTCATCCCCACTGTCTGCCTTTCCTCCACGGCCAGTTATTATGCAATGACAAGCAGCTCCCTTTCCTCATCCCCACTGTCTGCCTTTCCTCCATGACCAGTTATTATGCAATGACAAGCAGCTCCCTTTCCTCATCCCCACTGTCTGCCTTTTCTCCACGACCAGTTATTATGCAATGACAAGCAGCTCCCTTTCCTCATCCCCACTGTCTGCCTTTCCTCCACGACCAGTTATTATGCAATGACAAGCAGCTCCCTTTCCTCATCCTCACTGTCTGCCTTTCCTCCACGACCAGTTATTATGCAATGACAAGCAGCTCCCTTCCCTCATCCCCACTGTCTGCCTTTCCTCCACGACCAGTTATTATGCAATGACAAGCAGCTCCCTTTCCTCATCCCCACTGTCTGCCTTTCCTCCATGACCAGTTATTATGCAATGACAAGCAGCTCCCTTTCCTCATCCCCACTGTCTGCCTTTGCTCCACGACCAGTTATTATGCAATGACAAGCAGCTCCCTTCCCTCATCCTCACTGTCTGCCTTTCCTCCACGGCCAGTTATTATGCAATGACAAGCAGCTCCATTTCCTCATCCCCACTGTCTGCCTTTCCTCCACGACCAGTTATTATGCAATGACAAGCAGCTCCCTTTCCTCATCCCCACTGTCTGCCTTTGCTCCACGACCAGTTATTATGCAATGACAAGCAGCTCCCGTTCCTAATCCCCACTGTCTGCCTTTCCTCCACGACCAGTTATTATGCAATGACAAGCAGCTCCCGTTCCTCATCCTCACTGTCTGCCTTTCCTCCACGGCCAATTATTATGCAATGACAAGCAGCTCCCTTTCCTCATCCTCACTGTCTGCCTTTCATCCATGACCAGTTATTATGCAATGACAAGCAGCTCCCTTTCCTCATCCCCACTGTCTGCCTTTCCTCCATGACCAGTTATTATGCAATGACAAGCAGCTCCCGTTCCTCATCCTCACTGTCTGCCTTTCCTCCACGGCCAGTTATTATGCAATGACAAGCAGCTCCCTTTCCTCATCACCACTGTCTGCCTTTCCTCCACGACCAGTTATTATGCAATGACAAGCAGCTCCCGTTCCTCATCCCCACTGTCTGCCTTTCCTCCACGACCAGTTATTATGCAATGACAAGCAGCTCCCATTCCTCATCCCCACTGTCTGCCTTTCCTCCACGGCCAGTTATTATGCAATGACAAGCAGCTCCCTTCCCTCATCCCCACTGTCTGCCTTTCCTCCACGACCAGTTATTATGCAATGACAAGCAGCTCCCTTTCCTCATCCCCACTGTCTGCCTTTCCTCCACGGCCAGTTATTATGCAATGACAAGCAGCTCCCTTTCCTCATCCCCACTGTCTTCCTTTCCTCCACGGCCAGTTATTATGCAATGACAAGCAGCTCCCTTTCCTCATCCCCACTGTCTGCCTTTCCTCCACAACCAGTTATTATGCAATGACAAGCAGCTCCCTTTCCTCATCCCCACTGTCTGCCTTTCCTCCACGACCAGTTATTATGCAATGACAAGCAGCTCCCTTCCCTCATCCCCACTGTCTGCCTTTCCTCCACGGCCAGTTATTATGCAATGACAAGCAGCTCCCTTCCCTCATCCCCACTGTCTGCCTTTCCTCCACGGCCAGTTATTATGCAATGACAAGCAGCTCCCTTCCCTCATCCCCACTGTCTGCCTTTCCTCCACGGCCAGTTATTATGCAATGACAAGCAGCTCCCTTTCCTCATCCCCACTGTCTGCCTTTCCTCCACAACCAGTTATTATGCAATGACAAGCAGCTCCCTTTCCTCATCCCCACTGTCTGCCTTTCATCCACGGCCAGTTATTATGCAATGACAAGCAGCTCCCTTTCCTCATCCCCACTGTCTGCCTTTCCTCCACGGCCAGTTATTATGCAATGACAAGCAGCTCCCTTTCCTCATCCCCACTGTGTGCCTTTCCTCCACGGCCAGTTATTATGCAATGACAAGCAGCTCCCTTTCCTCATCCCCACTGTCTGCCTTTCCTCCATGACCAGTTATTATGCAATGACAAGCAGCTCCCTTTCCTCATCCCCACTGTCTGCCTTTCCTCCACGACCAGTTATTATGCAATGACAAGCAGCTCCTGTTCCTCATCCCCACTGTCTGCCTTTCCTCCACGACCAGTTATTATGCAATGACAAGCAGCTCCCTTTCCTCATCCCCACTGTCTGCCTTTTCTCCACGACCAGTTATTATGCAATGACAAGCAGCTCCCTTTCCTCATCCCCACTGTCTGCCTTTCCTCCACGGCCAGTTATTATGCAATGACAAGCAGCTCCCTTTCCTCATCCCCACTGTCTGCCTTTCCTCCACGGCCAGTTATTATGCAATGACAAGCAGCTCCCTTTCCTCATCCCCACTGTCTGCCTTTCCTCCACGGCCAGTTATTATGCAATGACAAGCAGCTCCCTTTCCTCATCCCCACTGTCTGCCTTTCCTCCATGACCAGTTATTATGCAATGACAAGCAGCTCCCGTTCCTCATCCTCACTGTCTGCCTTTCCTCCATGGCCAGTTATTATGCAATGACAAGCAGCTCCCTTTCCTCATCCCCACTGTCTGCCTTTCCTCCATGACCAGTTATTATGCAATGACAAGCAGCTCCCGTTCCTTATCCTCACTGTCTGCCTTTCCTCCATGGCCAGTTATTATGCAATCACAAGCAGCTCCCTTTCCTCATCCCCACTGTCTGCCTTTCCTCCACGGCCAGTTATTATGCAATGACAAGCAGCTCCCTTTCCTCATCCCCACTGTCTGCCTTTCCTCCATGACCAGTTATTATGCAATGACAAGCAGCTCCCGTTCCTCATCCTCACTGTCTGCCTTTCCTCCATGGCCAGTTATTATGCAATGACAAGCAGCTCCCTTTCCTCATCCCCACTGTCTGCCTTTCCTCCACGACCAGTTATTATGCAATGACAAGCAGCTCCCTTTCCTCATCCCCACTGTCTGCCTTTTCTCCATGACCAGTTATTATGCAATGACAAGCAGCTCCCTTCCTTCATCCCCACTGTCTGCCTTTCCTCCATGACCAGTTATTATGCAATGACAAGCAGCTCCCTTTCCTCATCCCCACTGTCTGCCTTTCCTCCACGACCATTTATTAAGCAATGACAAGCAGCTCCCTTTCCTCATCCCCACTGTCTGCCTTTCCTCCACGACCAGTTATTATGCAATGACAAGCAGCTCCCGTTCCTCATCCCCCCTGTCTGCCTTTCCTCCACGACCAGTTATTATGCAATGACAAGCAGCTCCCTTTCCTCATCCCCACTGTCTGCCTTTCCTCCACGGCCAGTTATTATGGAATGACAAGCAGCTCTCTTTCCTCATCCCCACTGTCTGCCTTTCCTCCATGACCAGTTATTATGCAATGACAAGCAGCTCCCTTTCCTCATCCCCACTGTCTGCCTTTCCTCCACGGCCAGTTATTATGGAATGACAAGCAGCTCTCTTTCCTCATCCCCACTGTCTGCCTTTCCTCCACGGCCAGTTATTATGCAATGACAAGCAGCTCCCGTTCCTCATCCCCACTGTCTGCCTTTCCTCCACGACCAGTTATTATGCAATGACAAGCAGCTCCCTTCCCTCATCCCCACTGTCTGCCTTTCCTCCACGGTCCAAATGAAGAAAGACCGGGTCTCGACCTGGATTTTAGGCCAATTGGCCAATATTTATTTGCAGAACCACAGTGCTGGAGCACAACGTTTCGACCGGATGGTCTTTATCAAGCACTTGATAAAGACCATCCGGTCGAAACGTTGTGCTCCAGCACTGTGGTTCTGCAAATAAATATTGGCCAATTGGCCTAAAATCCAGGTCGAGACCCGGTCTTTCTTCATTTGGACTGTTGTTGCACCCTTGGTGGATACGGGTGTGGACTGGTTGACTCCCTGGTGCTGTATTAAGAAGTGGGGTTGTAGCATCAAGGTTATACCTATGCCTTTCCTCCACGGCCAGTTATTATGCAATGACAAGCAGCTCCCTTTCCTCATCCCCACTGTCTGCCTTTCCTCCACGGCCAGTTATTATGCAATGACCAGCAGCTCCCTTTCCTCATCCCCATTGTCTGCTTTTCCTCCATGACCAGTTATTATGCAATGACAAGCAGCTCCCTTTCCTCATCCCCACTGTCTGCCTTTCCTCCACGGCCAGTTATTATGGAATGACAAGCAGCTCTCTTTCCTCATCCCCACTGTCTGCCTTTCCTCCACGACCAGTTATTATGCAATGACAAGCAGCTCCCGTTCCTCATCCCCACTGTCTGCCTTTCCTCCACGGCCAGTTATTATGCAATGACAAGCAGCTCCCTTTCTTCATCCCCACTGTCTGCCTTTCCTCCACGGCCAGTTATTATGCAATGACCAGCAGCTCCCTTTCCTCATCCCCATTGTCTGCTTTTCCTCCATGACCAGTTATTATGCAATGACAAGCAGCTCCCTTTCCTCATCCCCACTGTCTGCCTTTCCTCCATGACCAGTTATTATGCAATGACAAGCAGCTCCCTTTCCTCATCACCACTGTCTGCCTTTCCTCCATGACCAGTTATTATGCAATGACAAGCAGCTCCCTTTCCTCATCCCCACTGTCTGCCTTTCCTCCACAACCAGTTATTATGCAATGACAAGCAGCTCCCTTTCCTCATCCCCACTGTCTGCCTTTCCTCCACAACCAGTTATTATGCAATGACAAGCAGCTCCCTTTCCTCATCCCCACTGTCTGCCTTTCCTCCACGACCAGTTATTATGCAATGACAAGCAGCTCCCTTCCCTCATCCCCACTGTCTGCCTTTCCTCCACGGCCAGTTATTATGCAATGACAAGCACAGAGTCATGGAAAATAGGTAGCAGGGATGAGGACAAGGAGCATGATAGGAGCAGTGCGCCGGGATAGGTAAGTTGCTATTCTGACAAAAACAGTGCAGGGAACCTGGGGAACACAGTACATTTGATGGGGGCGGACTTGAAGGGTGACAGCAGCTGGCTTAGGAGCCCTGGGGATGAATGGGCTGGGGGGCCCCCAGGTTAATTTTGCCCAAGGGCCCCATGGTGACTTGAACCGGTACTGTGTACATATGGCAATGTTACCCAAGATCAGGGCCGTTTTTAGGCATAGACAAACCATGGGCATGCTGATTAACCTCCTTGGCGGTAATCCCGAGCTGAGCTCGGGGTATGCCGCCGGAGGTCGCCGCTCAGGCCCTGCTGGGCCGATTTGCAGTCTGAAAAAAGCAGCACACGCAGCCGGCACTTTGCCAGCCGCGTGTGCTGCCCGATCGCCGCCGCTCCGCGGCGATCCGCCGCGTGCAGCGGCGAAAGAGGGTCCCCCCAGCCGCCCGAGCCCAGCGCAGCCGGAACAAACAGTTCCGGCCGGCGCTAGGGGCTGGATCGGGCGGCTCTGACGTCAGGACGTCGACTGACGTCCATGACGTCAGGACGTCGACTGACGTCCATGACGTCAGGACGTCGACTGACGTCCATGACGTCACTCGAGGAAAGCGAAACAAGATAGGCCGCTCATTGCGGCCTATCTTGTTACTTTCGATTGCCGGAGGCGATCGAAAGTACGCTTCCGGAGCGCCCTCTAGTGGGCTTTCATGCAGCCAACTTTCAGTTGGCTGCATGAAATACTTTTTTTTTAATTTAAAAAAAACCCTCCCGCAGCCTCCCTGGCGATTTTAATAGAACGCCAGGGAGGTTAATATAACTATTTTTTTTATTCTTTTTTTTTTTACAGGAACATTTAATCATTTGATCCTATTTTTATAAAACTACTTTTCTTATTAGAGTATCAGCAATTTCTTTTCATCCTTTTTTCTCCCCCCAAAATGTATTTTTTTAAAAATGTATTTGTGTTATTTTTAATAAGCGAAATTGGATAAAATAATAATTGTTTATTCCTCCTTAAAGTAAACCTCCAGACTAAAAATCTACTCAGCACTGAAAAGGCTTGGTGTTTCTTTAACAGTTTCACAGCATCAGAACTTTGTTTTTCTTACCCAAGCCTCATTTTTAGCTGCACAGAAGAAAACTGCCCGGGGATTTCTCCCCTGATGCTGTGCAAAGCATGATGGGATTTCTGATGATGATGTTCTCGTTCTACTGGTTTGGTGCAAATTTTTATCTTTTTTTTAATTTTGAGTTTGAGATTTGAAGCCTAACGCGCGCAGCTGGGAGGGGTGATCAGGACACAGGACAGTTGGAACTGTGTCTCATGCTCCCTGTCACCTCCTTTCAATCAAAAAGATGGCTGCCCTCATGAAAAAGATGGCTGTCCCCATGAAATCACAAACATTTTCCTGTTCTTTTAAATCAGGTTGGGTAAGAGATTATATGACCTATCTATTTTAATTAACATAACTAATGTAACTTAATGACCGTATGTTTGTTTAGACTGAAGTTCCTCTTTAAAGGACACATCTGAGCACCGTAAAAATAAAAAAATCTACTTCGAGCGGCTCTCGTGCTGATGCTTCCGGACTGTATTGCAGAGGCGCAGTAGTTCTGCGTCTGTGCAGTAGGGGTCTAGTTAAAAATGGCGCCAGCCAAATAATGGCGCCATTTTTAGAACGATATTTTAAAACGATATTTATCGTTTTATATAAAAACTTCTCTGCACGAAATTTATCGTTTTAAAGTTAGCCCTAACTAATCCCCCGCATTCCCGACGCTCTATTCTAGCTAAATCCCCCCCTAAATCCCCGGGGGGCAATCTGGCTGGCTGGCTGCGTTTCTCGAGTGAAGCAGGGCTATGAGCTGAAGCCCTGCCCCACAGGTGCCTGTCATCGGCGGATCTCCGCCTCTCCCCGCCCCTTTCAGTCTTCTTCCTCTGAGAGGGGCGGGGGAGAGGCGGAGTTCCGCCGATGACAGACACCTGTGGGGCAGGGCTTCAGCTCATAGCCCTGTCTCACTCTGAAGCTAATACTGTCAGCAAAATCCACGACTGATAAATTCGTGGATTTTGCAGGTGGACAGTGAGGGGGGAGTTTGGGGGGGTCTACATAGTTTCATGTGGCCGTTTTCTTAGGGCTATTAGGTAATATATGTATTTAAATAGAATTAGGTTTTTACACAATGTTTCTCTTTAAAGCAATACAATTAATTCATTTGTTTAATATAAATGGATATTTAACTTAATTGACAATTGTATATTCCATTTTAATTATTTTAATTTAAAAAAAAAAAAATCAAAACCTTGAGTCTCGAACTTAAAAAGTTATGAGCCCATGCTTACTAACCCTATCATCTACCCACTACGCTATTTTTTTTTTCACTGTTAACAGAGCTAGTAATGTTTTAGTTTTTTTTTTTTTACATACACATTAGTTCAATAGCGCCATCTAGCGATTACATTAAATACAGACTGTTGTAAAGATAAATTAGCTGCTGATATTAATTTAATAATACTTATAATAGACCAATATGTATGTATTAATATATCTTTATCTCTATATCTCTCTGTGTGTGTGTGAATATCTATCTATCTATCTATCTATCTATCTCTCTCTCTCTCTCTCTCTCTCTCTCTCTATCTATCTATCTATCTATATATACAGAAAATATACATATTAATATTTATAAATATAATTTATGGAAGAAGGTTCATACATGTATTTATACATGTATTCACGTATATTTTTATCCCCTTCCCGACCGCCCACAGCCGATAGGCGGGGTGAAAGTGGTGTCTGCAACGACCACAATACGCCCTTCGTTGGCGGCTCGTTGCGTAGTAGCTGGCCGAGGATCGTGCGCTCGGATGCGCGTGCATCCGTCGGCAATAGGCTCCGCCCACCTACAATGTCAGCCCGCTGTCCGTTCTGGCGTGGGTTGTTAACTCCTTGATCGACGCATACAATGCGTATAATACGCTTTCTAATGTAAACAAAGCGTATTGTACAGGCTGCCTCCTTCCCTGGTGGTCCAAGTGACTGAGGGACCACCAGGGCAGGCTGCAGCCCCCCTATTATGCACCCAAACACACTGATCCTCCCCCCCTGCCCCCTGATCGCCCACAGCACCCCTCATACCCCCCCTGAACACCCTCTCAGACCCCTGTTTGCACCCAATTACCCCCCCTACTCACCCATCAATCACTCCCTGTCACTATCATTCAACGCTATTTTTTAAATTAGGCCCTAAACTACCCCCTGGGTGCTCCTGATCATCCCCCCTCACCCTCATATCCTCCACAGAACACCCCCTCCCCGCCCCCCCCCCCCCCCACCAGGTGTACTGTATACATCTATTCTCCTCTATAATCACCACTTATCACCTTTAAATCACCCCCTGTCACCACCTGTCACTGCCACCCATCAGATCAGACCCTAACCTGCCCCTTATGGGCACCCTATCACTAGAGTTGGGCGAACAGTTCGGCTGTGTTAGCCGAACTGCAGCCGAACTGTTCGGGTGCCCAACCTGTCATTTATCTATGGCTCTTACTACTTCCGGGTCGCAATGACCCGGAGTAGTACGTCTGCGCTGGCCCGGCGGAGCGCGTCCTAGATCGCGCTCCCGTTGCCGGGCACTCTCTGCGCATGTGTGTGACGTCATGAGTGAGTAAGTAGTAAGTAGTAAGAGCCATAGATAAATGACAGGTTGGGCACCCGAACAGTTCGGCTGCAGTTCGGCTAACACAGCCGAACTGTTCGCCCAACTCTACCTATCACCCGCCCACACCTTTAGATCGCCCTCAGACACCCCCCTCTCCTGATCACCTCGCCAGTGCATTGCTTGCATCTATTCCCCCCCTCTTATCACCCCCTGAGACACCCTTCAATCACCTACTGTCAACACCTGTCACCACCTAGCACACATACCCATCAGATCATGCCTTATTTTGCCCCGTGTTTACTCCTGATCACTCAGCAAAACCCTGAGATCCCCTTCAGACCCCCTTCCGATCACCTACCCAGTGCATTGATTGCATCTATTCTCCTCTTTAATCACCCAAAGAGACAACCATTAATCACCTCCTGTCATATCTGTCACCCCCTAGCACTCCTATCCATCAGATCAGGCCGTAATCTTCCCCCACGGTCTTCTGATCACCCGACCAAA